>NC_134710.1:38053109-38353109 GCF_043290135.1 Rhipicephalus microplus | reverse complement strand
GGCACCTGTCACTCACAGAAATTTTTATTTTCATGTTTGTCCTTGTCATCGACCACAGTGCTGCGGTGAAGCCAATACATGGCATTGTTACTTGTGAATAAAAGCTTGATTGATGGCTGGGTGTTGTCTGGCTTTGTATCTTTCTTTTTATTAGAACGGTTTTCTGTTCTCACATTAATAATTTTTATAAGTATGCTTCAGCACCCAAAGCCATACCTGCCAAGTCTCTTGGATTTCGACCATTTCTTCCGTTTGTACAATTGTCATGAAAATCTCCTGGAAATTAATCTTTTTGTGTGTGATCTGGCCACATTGACAAAAATGCAGGTCAGTCTGCTCCAGGCTGTTTGCGACCGTACCGCATTTTATTATAAACGAATTTAAGAGGCGTTCGTCTAAACATACAGTAGTCTCAGTGATACCAAACTGTGGCCGATACGAATTCGTGAAATTTCCCAGCAAAATTTCACTGTGTCTATTGGGCCATCATTTGAATGTTCCAAACACTTTTCCAAATCGTGGCGTGTGGTATGAACTTTAGTACCGAAATCAGCGAACCAAGGCCGATCGAGAGTAGCGTGCCCGAAGCTTCAGAAGTTAGTGTGCGACCAGCGCACGCACTGTCTTTTTCAGTGCATGTGGTTGTTGCCACAGCTGTTGTGGACGAAACCACGGTCGTTCTTGACACAATCATTAATGGCGACGACAGTGACAGTACTCCGAAAGTGTGCGCCAGTCCAATGCTCGACCACTCAAAGCAACGCTGCTCACCGCAAAGTGTGGACAAGACCGTGGCAGATGCAATCATAGAAAGCATAAAACGACTTCGTTTTGAAGGCACGTGCACAGCCACTGCACGCGGATTGAAAATGGAAACAGTTTGCCGCAACCGCCGCGCACAAAACCACGGTCGTGGCAATGTGATAGTGATCTACGAGCTCCGAGGACATGTGGCTAATGCAGCAGTAGAATAAAGTCAGTGAATACATGAAAAAATAAAAAAAAAAGGCTAGAAGCCTTTTGGTGTTCCTGTCCAAAGAATCTAGTAGCGAGCAAAGCCAAAGCTTTGACACGCACTTTCGTGGCAGCCAGCTGCGCCGTCCCATCCGTTCACGCGTGTCCCAGGAAGACATACTCGAGTTGTTTTGACGGAAATAAATTTTTGCTTGTTGATTTGATGACGCGAAAATTTTTGTAGTATTTGTGCTGCTCGTTGAAACTCGCCTTAGTGGGGAACCTACCTCGTGTGTTCGGCCACTCCAAGCTATTCATTATAAAACCAGAACGCCGTTGCTGGCGCTTGTGATTGGGACCCCCTCTCTCTTATTTTTGCGGGATGTCTTTTTTCCCTTTTTTTTTGGTGCGAAAAAAAAAAAAAAATCCATCGCTTCCACCCCTCCACCTACTCACTCCTGTTGCTAAAATCTCCCCGATTCAGAATCCTTGAACTTGGCAGGTATGCAAAGCAGCAGCTTACGAACTGCTGCGTAAGTAATAAAAACAAAATGCCCGAGTGCAGACTATACTTTAAGCAACACTTTATTTTAAAAACAATATTTGTGACTTAACAATGTGTATTTTTATGACAGACACCTAACTCTATATGCATTACTTTGCAGACGGACACTGAGTACCGCAAGCGATGGGATAAACTTGTGATCAAGCTGGACATCATCGACCGAGATACAAGAGGTGGTTGCGAAGTAGTTCACTGGGTCATGCAGTACCCTGTAAGTTGTTTGAATTTTATTAAAAGCGAAGTTCACATTATCATTGCCCAGGCAAGATTCGTTGGCACTAACACTTCTGAACTCTCTTGAACATACATTTTTAAGCTGCTGTTAATATAATTTCTGGCTCCAAAAAAAAAAATGTGCTAGTTGCTTGCATTTCTGAAAAACATTGCACTGAATAAAAAAAATGTTGGTGGTTTATTGTTTTTGCTCGTTTACACCTTGTAAGCATTTTTTTTTTCTGTATTGCTTAAACCAGACCAAGCACTGCAAATTTTCAAGTTATTTAGATAAAATAACCTTTTGGAGTCTAGTTTACACAGCAGCTGATAAGTTGTTTGGTAGATTTTTGGATTGAAGCATGCATTACAGAGTTTTAGAAAGCATGCAAGAAGCTTGCTGCTTTCATTCGTTTAAAAGATAAGTGCAACCAAATTATACATCGGGCCAGTTTGCTTAAAACTGAGTAATTCGAGAATTCAAGCTTAACTGCAACACTAGTAATTGCACTTAAATTATTGATAGCATGCAAAAGAGCAGTTATAATGTGCTTCTCTGCTACGTGATGAGGCAGATGAGCGTCGCTCCCACATTTGCTTGCTGAGTGTTCCCAGTAGTGTTGTTTGCCTTTAAAATACGCATAAAACACTTAACCCTACAGCCATTTGCTATGTACAGTTAAACCTCATCAATTGGAACTCGGTTATTTTGAAATCTCACTTAATTCAAAATATTTCTGTGGTCCCGTATTTTGCAATGCAATTATGAACGGATGATTTGAAACGGCCGTCTGCACCTTCCGGTTCATTCGAAAACAGAGTGCCATGTGCTGATTCCCAATGTCGCATTCGCTGCGAACCCTCAGAAACAACGGCCCTTAAGAGCCACATGGCAATGCAGCATAGTGGTACTAATTGGTGGCTACTGAGGCACCCCAGGCTCGCTACTTCCAGCACAAAAAAAGTGGGGGGGGGGGGGGGGGGAGGTCCCATGGTCAACTGAAACAAAACTTGCTTCACTGCAACACAGCGGTGAGGGGCGGGCAGTACATCGCATGCTTCTTGCAACGTCAGCACATTATGATTTACCAGTTCTCTCTGGAAATATAAGGAAATTCATAAGGGACAGTTCGGAGAAATTCACGACATATGGCGATTGCCAGTTGCTCCAGCAAATTGTGCTCTTGCACTACTGGCGGAGTTCTTGCCTGCAATGCCTACTCGAAAACTGAGTTCAAAAGCTTCAGTGATCATGTTTTCCAGCCAAAACCCATCATGAATTTTTTTCACCCTGGCCATTATTGAATTTATTTAATGGTCGCATTATTACATGCTAATGCAGCAAGGAACAGTCGACATGCTACCCGCTTGTCACCACTGTATTGAAGTGCAAATTTTTTGCTTTCCGCAGGCGTGGGCTTTAGTTAATCACGGCAGCATTTTTTCTTTTTTTTGGTGGCAGCAGCAAGGCCTGCCATTCCCCCGTGTTTGTAACAAAATTGGGACCAGGTATTACTGGAAAACATAACACTTGGAGCCATTGATTAACTGTTACAGTTAACGACCAGCCGTGAATACTCCAAATAATTCCAAGTTCCTTGCATCCCACTTTTTTGTATGTTTCGTTGATTCGAAAACTCGCGGCCCCCAGTGACTTCAAATGAACAAGGTTTTACTGTGCAATGTGTGAGGCAGTGAAGACTTTCGCGAGAAAAGTTGGTATACAAGATGCACCTCTGTATAAGATGCATCTATTTTTAAATCTGTCAACATGCTAAAACTTAGGCTTCTGCGAATAGTAATTTTGGTTGAATAATTTCAAATCGAATTTAAGATATATCGCATATTATAAAGAAAAAGGGGCATATTTGTGATGACCAAATTGACCTGCACAATATTTTTTTAAATTGAAACAAGGCCTGTGCAAATGCCTTTTTTTTTTTTCATTAAAGGAAGTGAAAAAACTTTGAATAGTAGCAGGATTTGGCTTTCAATAAAATGAAATGCTACATTTTAAAATTTGCTTTACTTAGAGTATATAAGTCGGCATAATGAGCTTTTAAACTGAAGAAATGAATCGATATGACGGTAATATCTTTATTTAACCTTGAAGTGGGGCTTCACGACAGTGCGGATTTCTTTTGGATGTGTGTTTTTGCAGCTTAGCTTGAATGCACTGCAGTAAAACCACTTCTACAGGTGACATGCCACCTAATATACATTTAGGTAAATGCTTTGTTAAAACACTTTTACAGGCTGGTTCATGTGGATTAATATGTACCTATTTGTCCGTTTCAAATAATTAAACGTTTTCAATAATTTAAATTCGATTTGAAGCGAATTCAAATACCGCATTATTTGTTCGAATATTTGAAGCACTTGAATATTCACACAAGCCTAGATGAAACACAATCATGCACGCAGTACATTCATAGTAAAATGCATAGTCACGCACAGTACTGAATATACATAAGCAGCAGCATAAAACTTGTAAATAACCTTGTTTTAAGGTGCAGAAAGCTGATATTTATTTAACTACATTTAAAGCCAAATCTTCTTGTGCACTGTCAAATGTTCTTCGGCCTTATGGCTGGGTGGTATTGCCTGCCTCTGAGTTACTCGTTTGTGCAGCATTGTAAGCACCTCGAAGCACAAAGTTGGCTTCGCCACTACGTCATTATGAGGTTTGGTGGAAACACATAGACAACACACCTCACACACGTGTACAAGACGCAGGTTGCGACCGGAAACTGGAGGCTGTCAATACTGCTATACTGCAGCTATTTCTCTTACAGAAATTAATGATGATGATAACAAAGTTGCACTTTCATTTTGTAACTAGTATTGTGAGTGCTAGAATGTACCAATGAAACATTGTACTGCCCTGTTTTATTTACTGCCTCAGTTCCGTGAGGTTAGTGTTTTGTTTAAAAAAAGAAATTGGAATAGTACAACAGGGCACGACAGGATGGTGGCTTTTATTGCAGCTGTAATCTTTGTGGTTGCTGCACAGCTTAAACAAGTAGCTAGCTGACTCCTAAGACCACACCCACTTCATTGTTATAACAAGATTGAATGTCTTTTTACGAATGCTCTTGCGTTCAGGATATCATACTCGTGAATGAAATATTGGCATATTGGTCACGCAGAATCGTATGACTTTTTGGATATGTAAGACTCAGCCTTGTGTGATATGCACCTGTGAAAATAATCAGATAAAAAAAAAGTGCATCTTGTATGCTAAAAAATGCGGTTCTTACCACTCAACTGAGGGGACATGTAAGGAGAAAGTAAGTTGAGTTTAATCATGAAATAAGCTATATGATGGCATGAGTACAAGAGTACCAGCATCTGTGCTCTCTGATACTATTTTGTCCATGTCTTCCTACCATACCTTTTTTTATGATGCATCTAGGGCAGGGTACTGAGACACATGGCCTGTGGCTTGCACACGACTGTCTTAATTCCTACAGTTTAAAAAATTTTTTGCACCTACGTTTGTGAGCTACACAGGCATGACTGGTCTAAAGCACTGTTTTCGCGAGTCACCTCATGTGGTCACTATCTTTTGAAACGTAACCATGAAACAAAAACTATGTTTCAGTGTTGCCGTTTATATTTTAGTAGTTTTGGCAATAGGTATCGACTTGTTGGAATGCTGTGCACTAAATTTAGAAATGACCCATACGTGAGACATAGGGAAGGTTTTCTTTCAAGTGGTAACTTTAACTGACGTTTTTATAAACTAACAGCCCCCCCCCCCCCTTTACCTTCCCCTTGTCTCTGCCCTTGTGGGACTAACTGCGACCCGCTGGCTGAGCTGAGTTTGAGACCTCTGATCTAAGGAGTTGTTAGAACCATAAAGAAAAAAATACCATGTATCACTGATACTGTTTTTTCTTTGTTATACAATATGTTTTTCTTCGGTGGCATTTTGCTCTGTTAATTTTGACTCACAATCGACACTTATTTCCTCAAGCAAATTTGGCAGTATTCAGGAAGGGTACCTTTTTTCAGATGGTGAACACTTGCTGATCACTGCTAAGCGTGCTCGAAGGCCTCGCAACACGTGTTGCCTGTGAGCAAGATTAACAGTGAGAAACGCTGCATAAGAGTTGCCATAACATACAGGATTCAAATAATAATAATAATAATATGTGGGGTTTACTGTCTCAAAATGACTATGTGATTGTGAAAGACATCGTAGTGAAAAGCTCCGTAAATTTTGACCACCTGGGGTTCTTTAATGTGCACTGTTGCGACCGGGGTTTGCGGCACCGGAGATCCGGGATCAAGATGTTGAGGCAGGAGGAGGTTGAACTTCGTAGAGAGGGTTTATTTACATAATTTACATGGCACGGGCTCTCTGGCCCGAAGCTCTACATAGAAAGCTCTACATTGAAAAAGGCTGCCTATTGAATAAGCTCCGTGAACCACACTAAGCAGCCCACGAGGGCTGATTAAATACAGTCTCATCCCCCCTCCCCCAGATCCCTATATATCGGGAATAGGTCCATACGGCATTGTCCAATAACATGTCTCACAGCACACATGAGTGTCATTATGCCGGCACCGCCCCCAATACACACATACACAAATATACAAACCGAACACATGTATGGTTTCGGTAATGCTGCCTCCTCCGGCGAATCTTGCTTGAGCGGGGTGAAATGAGTCTGTCATCTCGCCTCTTGGGCCGACCACCCGTGTTTTGTCGAGCGGCAGTCGTGGTCTGGGCGCCTCCGAGGGGCCATGCCTGGACATTTGGTGCTGATTTGAGCGTCAGCGGCTCATCAGTCAGAGACACACAGCTTGATGGTTCGACAACCGTAATCGGTGGAAGCTCGGCATTGTGGCTTTTACCGGGGCACAAAGACGCCACATGTCGCATCTCTGCGCGGACTCAGACAGCGGTGCTCGGTAGAGTAATTTCAGCCACGCAGTGCCCAGCACATGGAAACAGCAAAGCGTCTTGGCACTGCTCCTTATCTCCACGAAATGAGGCGGCTGCCTTTTTTTGTTCTGGCGGCCGCGGCAAAAGGGTGGCCCGCCAAACGCAAAAGCTTGTCCACTGACTGGAAACTAGCGACCTGAGGGTGACCAGCCGTACAGGTTACCCGAAGCCTCGTTCTTTTGTGGCCGATGACGCAATACGGCAATCTTCAATCATCCATGGACCTTTCCTCCCTGGGATTTCACAGAAATACACACGACCACAGACACGGGAGAGCGCCCTGCCTGCACTGAGACACATCGAGTCCGAAAAATGATGTCAAAAGAACATTTCTTAAACAGTAAAACTATAGCACAAAGCAGCAATCAAAGCATTTTTCTGAGCTTTCGCCGAAGCTTCCAATCTCTATTCGAAAATAATCGTCCCATTAAACTGCTCTCAAGAAAATGAACTCCTAATCAATGCGCTCTCCACGACATACTAGTGTGCCAGTGTTAGTAATCCGCTGTAACCTACCAGGCCTCATGCTCCTAAAATAAAGCCTTTTGCTTCATGCCATCTTTTAGTCCCCGAAATTTTGTGCCGCCAAATCGAGTCGTCAATTTTCTTTAAGCTGACAAAGAGGTTACTGTCATGCTGCACGAGCATCAGGAACATTCACATTACACCACCGCAAATGCACGCTATAGCGCTGCTGCGTGGATGAAGTTCTAATTCTGCCTTGCGGTTACCACTCTCCTAATGTAAACTCATGAACTAACTTTCCTTGCTTCTACAACCAAAAACATGCAAACAAAACAAAAAAAATAACAAGAAAAGCTTTCACGCAAACCCTGAAAAACTGACGAGGAATATCCTTGCGTCTCCGCGCTCACTCAAAATTGGTCTCTAACATCGCTCCTTCTCGACAAACACTCCTAGGCGTGTCGTTATGCAACCACACAACGCTTACCTCTAAAACCAAAACATACACTGCCTAAAAAATAAACAAAACCTAGTAATTGTTACCTAAACGCTAGCTCGCAGCCGAAATATTCAAAAAACACTTTACAAAATCAAAACCAACTTAAACAGCCAAACATAACTTCAAAACGAGAGAACAAACAAATCCGCTAACGAGCCTTTCCAATCGCTTACCGCTGTCACTCAATTTTGAGTCGAACACGTGGCGGCCGAGCCCTGTGGGCCTTTTTTGGTGAATGGGGGAGAGAACAATTGCAAAACCCATTCGCTTCGCCTCCGAACCCCGCTGAGTTCTTCGCTGGGGACCTGCATTGTTTCCCTCGCTCGGCTGCTTCTTGCGATCCAGCGACCTTGTGCTCCCGTGTCCCATCAAACGTGCCAATAGAACTAGGGAAGGTTGCCTGCTCCCTTCCTTCTGTCTGCATTTTGGCCTACGCACCCTTTTTCTCTTCGTCTGGCAGCTCGGACGCATGGAAACCAACTTCGGCACGGACGACAAAGTCCTCATTCTGCTTACTATGCCCCTTCCGTTTGCATGATCGCCCAGCGCGCTTTTCCTTTTCGTCCGGCGGCTCGAACACAGGTAAAGCAACTTCGGCGCTGACGACAAACGCCTAATTTTGTTAACTGCCCTCGAACGTTTACTAACTTATTTTAAGTGGGCTGTGCTCGTTGTCGCACTCTTTGCTTTACGACGCCGCTTCCGTCGACGTTTCTTCTTAAGGGGCCACTTGAGCCTGCCGCTCGCGCCTCTCGCTCTCCAGCACTCTCGTTGGTTTCGTTAGCTGTCTTGCCCACGCCGTCTAAATGATTTGCGCACAAATCATCTTCTCCCTCACTCTCCAGGCTGCCGGACAGCTTAACGCGTCTCATAACACTGCAGTTGTTTTCTTCCGAGGAAGCTAGCTCACATTCCAGGGAGCTACCCACAACTGCATTGTCCTCACCCATCTCTATTATAACTTTTCCCTCCTGAATTCGCCTCGGTGTCCCTGACAAGCGAGTCGAAATCCTCTTGGACACCGCATGCAGGACCCACCATTGCGATACTCTTCACGTGGACCAGGCTCACCTACCTGGAGCTGTCCACAACTACTCTACCCTGCGCTACTTCCGCACACTGCTCGCCCGACGCTGGTGTTCATGCCTAGCAGGTCAAAATTTCCTTGGACTCGGCGGGCAAGATTTCACATTGGGACACCCTCACTTTGTTTCTGTGCCGGGTTTCTACAACTATCTTAGCCGTTTTACTAGAATTTCCCTCGCATAGCACTTTCCGCATTTATCTCGCCTTTAGCGATTTCTCCTCGAAGCGCCGCTTCTTTTGCAGCTGTCAACCTCGGTTCATTCGTGAACCTACCGCTACCCTCGTTGGTGCTAGCTTTTTCTGTGGCTCCGATTTGCACTGCACTCAAGTGTTCCTCGCACTTCTCGTGTGCTACCTGTACTGATTGACCACTCCTCTGCTTCGCATCTAAGCTGCGTTCTAATCTTTCACACTCGCGTTTGAACTTTTCCTCCTCCTCAGAAATTTTTTGCATCGCCTTCCTGTATTCTTACTTCCTTATTCTCTGTTTCTCTATCCATTCCTGTTCCAATAAATACATATTCTCGAAGTGCTCAGTATCGGCCGTATTAGTTTTACTTTTGAGAATTACCTCATGGAGTTTAGATCCAGGCATATCATCCTCGAATTCTAGGTCGAGATCCCAACACAAGTTTAGAAGGTTATCTCTCGTCAATCTCATCAGGCCCATGGCGACTACTTTGCTTTGGCTCAGCTGTGAAATAACACAAACCCACCAGCGTTTCAATTCTGGTTCTGAAGAAATTGAAGCCTGGTAAATTCCACAGTGGAGATCAAAAGCATAAGCACACAAGTAGCTTTACATGGCCAACCTCCCTCTCTACACCTTTCCTATTTCTTTTGCACTCCTCTGCTCTCTTCAACTTCCCAAACTTTCCCGCAATGTACGCTTACAACTTCTGCTAACTCACTTACGTACCTACTGAATTATCTAAGCTTTCGTACTCAACCTACTTCCTCAAATAATCATCAAGTGCTGCTCTGTGCTCAAATAACAACCACAGGGGCTAGGCAGTTGTTTGTTATATCTATCTTTTAACTGGTCTAGGCTAAAAGACTTGCTACATTTCAAGCACAAACAAAGCCAGGCACTCACTCGAATACGTGCGGTCGTGGTATGCTGCGTCGATCCTGCTGAATTCCAGGGCTAGGGCTTTCGGCTGACCTCCGGTCTATGTCGCTCTCCGTCACCGAGTCTCATCTCACCACTGCCATCCAGTTGTTGCGACCGGGGTTTGCGGCACCGGAGATCCGGAATCAAGATATCGAGGCAGGAGGAGGTTGAACTTCGTAGAGAGGGTTTATTTACATTATTTACATGGCACGGGCTCTCTGGGCCAAAGCTCTACATTGAAAGCTCTACATTGAAAAAGGCTGCCTATTGAATAAGCTCCGTGAACCACACTAAGCAGCCCGTGAGGGCTGAATAAATACAGTCTCATCTCTCCAGATTCCTAGATCGGGGAACAGGTTCATAGGGCACTGTCCAATAACATGTCTCGCAGCACTTATGAGTGTCATTATGCCAGCACCGCCACCAACATACACATATGCACAAACCGAACACGTGTATGGTCCCGGCAATGCTGCCTCCTATGGCAAATCTTGCTTGAGCAGGGTGAAACGAGTCTGTCATCTCGCCGCTTGGGCCGACCACCCATGCTTTGTCGAATGGTAGTCGTGGTCTAGGCGCCTTCAAGGGGCCATGCCTGGTCATCTGGTGCTGATTTGAGCGTCGGCGGCTCATCAGTGACTGCGTTGTCTTCGCAGTGACTGCGTTGTCTTCGTAAAGACACATAAAAATCCAGTGACTAATACCCTTCTAAACTGCCTCATGTCAGCCTACAGATCCAAGCTTAAAATCACACTATGCTGGATTCCGGGACACTGCAACATAGCTGG
Source organism: Rhipicephalus microplus (assembly GCF_043290135.1). Classification (NCBI taxonomy): domain Eukaryota; kingdom Metazoa; phylum Arthropoda; class Arachnida; order Ixodida; family Ixodidae; genus Rhipicephalus; species Rhipicephalus microplus. The sequence continues at coordinate 38,342,471 of NC_134710.1, read as the reverse complement.
CAATGAGGCAGCGGACCGACTTGCGAAGTCCGCTGCACTGCGCCCAACAGTAGACGTAGTCCTCATCCCATATAAGGACTTGAGGCTGCTAACCAGAAACCGAATGCGTAGGCAATGGCAAGAGGAATGGAACACAGCAATTTAAAACAAATTGCACACAGTAAAGCCAAGAATAGGTAGATATGCTCTTGAAAAACGTAACAGGCATCAAGAGGTTGCACTGTGCAGACTCGGGATTGGTTACACATGCAACACACTAGCACCTTTTAAGCAACTCTCCAGCACCGTGTTGTGAAAAATGTGGTGATGTGCTGTCGTTCACGTTTTAATTGTGTACCCGTTCCTTGAACCAGAAAGACTGCGTCACTTCCCAAAGCTATACAAATGCCACATATCGCCTCAAACTTTATTATTTTTTTTGGTGACGATCCCATGTTTTCTACTAAAGTAGTTTTAAAGTTCTTAGCGGATGTTGAATTCCTGCATTCCATTACATATTCTAACTAATCTCGGCCCTCTCTCAATCCTCAGAGAACCGCTGAGACTTCCTTACCAAATGTCATGCAGCACGCACTCCTTGTCCTGACAAGGACCACTGCCGCCACTGCATGACTTTTTAAAACCCATAGGTTTAGACCGTTTTAAACTCGCAACACATATTCATTAATTACACTTAAGTTTAATCCCTATGCCCCACTCTTTTATTCTTGCCACCCTGAGATTTCTTTTCTATAATTGAACCGACGAAAAACCCTGTGTTTGGCGCTCTTTGGCCTGAGTTGCCCTGATGGTAGACTTAAATCTACCATCATCATCATCATCATCATCTCCCCTTCAATGTCCTCTTTTTCCTGTTCATTTCAGCCTTTTCATATCCATCATATTTGATTGCTTTTCAGTTTCCCATGTACAAGCGGGACTACGTGTACATACGAAGAGCATTCGTTGATGATCAACGCAATGTTATGGTGATCATGTCCAGGTCAACGGATCACCCAGCTTGCCCCCCTATCAATGAGTGTGTCCGAGTGACCAAGTACACGTCACACATGGTGATCAGGCCGCACAGAAGCATAGATGAGGTGAGTGCACTTTCATAGGAATCACTTTAACCGTTATTTTCCTTCTTGTCTCTGTGGAAGCCCACCAGCTTTCACAATGTTTTAATAAACCCTCTGTTTCCACTGATGTACTTAAGCACAGCCTTCACATAAACGTCACCACGAATCGGCTGACTTGCAGTGTACTCCATGAAAATGTGAACAAAGTTGGTGCACATATATTTAAAATATTTATAATATAATAATAATTGTTAAGGCCTTACGTGCCAAGTCCACTATCGGACTATGAGGGACATTGTATTAGAGGGCTCCGGGAGTTTTGATCGTCTGGGGGTCTTTAACGTGCAATAGACCATTTTCATAATTGTAAAGAAAGCTTTTATGCAATGCAGTTCAATTTCTGGGGGCTTGTCATTTTTGTAAATGAGTGTGTTCAGGTGCAGTTTACTGGCACAATTATGCAGAAAATATAAACATGGCTCTCTTGATATAAACTCGCATAGTACACAAGCCCCAGAATGTGCAACTGGTGCCTCCTCTCCACTTGAGACACAACGAGTGCCTCCATTAGTTGAGGGAATGTGCAGCGCACTTGTAGTTTATGAAGAAAGTCCTTTAAATCTAAGTACATGGGTCTCCAGCAGTTTTTTATCTAAATGCTACTGCCATGGCCGGGATTCAATTCTGCAAGCTTTGAGTCGACTGTCGATCACCAAAATCGCTAGACCACTGTCGTTGGTGAAATTCATAAATTACAGTGAAACCTCATTAAGTCTAAGGTACTGGGACTGTCATTTGAATGGTTTTTTGAATAGACATACAAAAAGCGAGATGCAAGGAACCTTGAATTAGTAAAGGTAATCAGAGGGGGTCGTTTGCTGTGTCTGCTATTTTTATCTCCAAGGGTTATGTTTATCCAGCAATATCTGTGACCAATCTTGTAACGGCGGGCTTCGGTGCAGCTGGCACAAAAAAAAGGAGGTTTTTTAGTTAGCTGAAATGTGTGCCTGCAAAAAAAAAAAAAAAAAAAAAAAAAAAAAAAAAAAAAAACTTGCTTAACTGCAGCATAGTGGTGACACTTGGGTAGCATGTCACCTACTCCTTGCAGCATTGTTCCATCATTATGTGGCCATCTTCTTTTTGTAAAATAAGGGGTTTATTTACTACAAACAGGCCAGTGTGATGGAATTCACGATGTATTCTCTAGGACTCCACCAGTCAGAGCTTCGGCATACATTGCGAATTTCGTCACTCCATCCTTAACTATTATTTCTGTTCTAAGAAAGAATGGGTACATCATTGGCTTATGCGAATAGTGAATTTTAGGTTCGAAGCAAATGGTGACATTGGTCGAATAATTTCTAATCGAATTTTAATAGTACATATATCGTATATTATAAAGAAAAAGGGGCATATTTGTCATTATTAAACTAACCTGCGCAATACTTTTTATAAATTGAAACAATGCTTGTGCAGTGCCATTTTTCGCATTAAAGGAAGTGGAAACAACTTTGAATAGTAACAGGATTTAACTTTCAGTAGAATGCAAATAATGTCAAGTTTTAGAATATGCTATACTTAGTGCATGTAAGTCGGTATAACGAGCTTTTGAGCTGGAAAAATGAATCAGTGTGGTAATATTTTGAAGTAGAGCTTTTATGGCTTAGAACCACTTCATAGTGAAACCACCTTTACAGTGTGTTGCATGCGGACTATTATGCACCTATTCATTAGTTTCTAATAATTTGAATACTGCATTATTCATTCAAATATGAAGCACTGGAACATTTGACAAGCCTAGTAAATCTTGATGCTGTGACATTTTGAGAAGCATGCTACATACAGCTCGCGTATCACCACTGATTTGCAGTGAAATACACCTTCTCTATAGGCGCACATTTCAGCCAACCGCTTTCACCTCCTTTTCTCCTCTGCTGGGACCAGTCAAGCTGGCATGCTTCAGCTGTCAGTTATTAGTATTGCTACTTTGCAATTAGATGGCACTTGGTTCAGGCTAGTTGGTACTGATCCGTAACTTTTCGCTAAAGGCACATACGTAAAAGGAGCGAAGGGCACAGGCTTGTCTTGTGTCCTTCACTCGTATTACGTACGTGCCTTTAGTGCTATAAGCCTGGGTCCTTCGCTCGTGTTGCATACATGCCTTTAGCGCTTACAAAAGTTGTGCTACATTGCATTGCCTCGCTGCTGCTAAGGGCCATCGTTTACATGGGTTTGCAGTAAAATTGGGATCGGGCTGGTTCTGATCGCTGCTTGAAATGACCGTTAAATATTTCATTGTAAAATATGAGACTACAGAAATCCTTGGAATTAAGCAGTACTTTAAAATCACAGAGTTCGTATTATTGGGGTTTTACTGTATATTAATCTGTGGTGCGATGCCTCAAATCAAACATTTCATCTAATTTACTCTCATTTGAAAACAGTTTTAAGTAGAAATTTTGTAAGGTAGCACTTCTTAGTGCTAATAATACTAAGTCTCGTAACTCATATGCTGGATACCATGCCGTGCTCCGAGATTTTACCAAAAAAAAAAAAAGACACACTGTCTAGTCTGAATTGCTGTTGCCATAGACATATAATAAAATAAGCAAAGCAAGCGCAGCTCCTTTACGAGAGCTTTAGGCCCACAGCGTTTGTGGCTGCTGAGCACATTGTTTGCTCGCAGAATTACTCTACAGAACAAGGCATGGGACCTAGTCAGATGCAATTCCTCCACCCTCGTTTCATACTTAATTTGAATACTACATTATTCATTCAAAGAATTCGAATATTTGACAAGCCTAGTAAACTGTGATGCTCTAATGTTTCGAACAGCCTGGAACATACTGCACGCATGTCACCACTGATTTGCGGTGAAACTCACCTTCTCCGTAAATGCATATTTCAGCCAGCTGCTTAGAGCACCCACTCAGTGCTAGGCACTGTGTACCACAGGTTACATCATAATACAGTTAAACCTGCATATAATGAATCTCGAATAACAAGTTCCTCAATATAAGTCACCGACTGATTTTTCGGACTCCGAAAGTTCGGACTTGTTGGATATTTCGGACTTCAATAATGCACCGTCACAGTTCCCACAGGGCTAATGCATTTTTTCGACCGATTTTTCGGACGAATTCGCCCCCGAAAGTTGGATTTTCTGGACTAAATTCCTTGTGTTGAACCGTGCCACGAACCTGTAAGAATGCTGCCATGTTGGATTTTTTGCCGGCTTGACTAAGCTTGGTGACTTATTTTTAAAATTACTTTCCTGCCTCCGAGATTGGAAAGCGAACATCATAATTAAAGTTTCAGAGGCTGAGTCGCACGGGATCATTTTTTCGTCTTTGGTCAGCACAGAGGTCAGCACTATCATCATCGCACCGTACGGGGAGGAGGCGGAGTAAAGATTCTTCATTTTTCGTAGCAGTTGCTGCTTGCCAGCTTGTTCCAGTCGCCATTTAGCACGTGTTCTATGGGGTCGTATCGAGACATTGTGTGTGCTTCGCGGCGGCTATCTGCGTCATCGAATTTTGTGTGCTTGAGCTCGACGCCATGGTTTCACCATCTGTACCATCGCAAGAGCCAGGTGGTGGGAAAAAGCGTGGGAGCAGAAAACGTATTCTATTTCTCCGCCGATGCTCATTTGCGATAGCTATATTGCATTGACCCCTCTGCGTATACCTGAATGCTTTGCATGCCTAAACACACCAATATAGCTAACTGAGACACACGAGCGAGCATGGCTGAAGCATGCATCCTTGGGCACCTCTGCAGTGCTACTTGGAACGGTGTCCTTTTCGGAACCACAGTTCTGCAAAAGGTCGATCGAAGCGAAAATAATTCGCGATGTCGCGAATCGCGGGGAATCTAAGCTCCAGACTATCGTATTGAACCCGAGTCAACACTTCGCACGGCAATGACAGCAATGCAGGTGACAAGGCATGACTGAATGTGTCCACCTAGCAGACGAAATGTTTGCAGAGCAGCTGAATCTGGAGGAGGCGCTGCGGTCACCGAAATGAATGGACGCTCTTCACGTCGGCCCCGTTCTCATAGAATGATTTCGCAGCGAATACAGCCAGGCACCGCTCGGATTTATATACCATCTGATTCTTCTCGTCACCGAGAATCCGAAGAGACCATATTCTAAGGTGGGTGATCATTTTTTGAGATTTTACGACTGAAAACCAGCCCCCACCAAGCAGCGTCTACTACTCCTACGACCGGCCCTCCGCGTCGACTGGGGCGGCCTCGCGATAGCCAGGCCCCGGTGTTCGGGCCATACAGGGCGTAATCATCAATAATGGAGGTATCGCAGCAGAATTAAGACGCCACCCAACGGGACGACGAAGACGTCACCCAACAAGAAGATGACACAGGCAACGGTTGGACAGAAGTTCGATACAGAAAACGTGGGAGGAAAGGTAGCCGGGAACGCCGTGGTAGCCCTAGCCCTACCCGAACAGCTAGAACGCGCGGTGCAAATCTGATATTCCGGATAACCAGAGCCAGCAAAATGCCAAGACCGCCGACAGGCGACTTCAAGATAGTTATAAGGCCAAGAGGAGGACTGCAGCTAACCAAGCTTAGCTTAACGGAGCTAGACAAAGCTGTGTATGAAGCGGCCGAGATCCCTTATGAAGAAAGAGAGACGGACACGATTTGTCCGAATAATTTTCAGAACATCTTGGTCGTTAGCACCCCAAACCAAGACCATGCAGACAAGTACCAAGGCATCAAGCACATCAAAGCCAACGACAAGTTGTATAAGGTGGGAGCATACGAGACTGCCCCGGAACTCATTGCCAAAGGTGTAATCAAAGGAGTTCCTTTGAACGAAACCCCACGGGACATCACCGCAGCTATTATTACAGCCCGAAATCCTACGGCGATCGCAGCCAAACGTCTTGGCAACACCACGACAGTGATAGTCCTTTTTGACGGCAGCAGAGTCCCGACGCACGTTATGTACAGAGGAGTGCTCACACGCTGTTCACTATACAGGAAACAAGTTAACTTTTGCAAACAATGCAACAGACTTGGGCACAGGAGTGACGTGTGTCGGAGGCCAAACGACAAGCTATGTGCGGGTTGTGGAATGCCTGATCTGAGCGAGGACCACCACTGTCAGCCACGATGTCAGCTGTGCGGCAAGGATCATCCCACGGCTGACAAACTCTGCAAGGCCAAGTTCAAGACACCCTACATCGTAAAACAACACCAGTGGTTCCGACAACTTCAAGAGACGCTCGAGGAGAACTACCCCCCTACCACCAAGCCAACCAAACGCGGGAGGTCCAAATTCCGGACGAGGGCAACGCCTGGGTCCAGATCAAGGTCCTGGTCCTGCTCAACGCCCCGCGGCCACACCTCCAAGTCTCCGGGACCGAGAAGGCGCACTACATCCCGTTCCAGATCCCGGTCTAAGCCAAAGGGTGGCAATGGCCATCAAGGGAACCCGGCATTCACGGTGAGCTGGTCAGACGTGGCTAAAGGAACGCGCCCTGAGCCTTCGGGGGAGACTGCGCATAATGTCAGTGATATAGCGGAGCTGAAAAAAGAAAACGCTGAGCTTAGAGAATTGATATCACAACTTACTCGGGAAATTCAAAGTCTTAAAAACTGCACAAATAGAACTTCTAGTCAAATGCGTTCAACGGCCCAAGAGCGCCTCGAAGAAATGCCAGATAACCGAATGGACGAGGACAGTACCCCGCCACCTCCTAAAAGGAAAGCTCAGGTGTCTAATGACAAAACTACGGCGCAAACCTCGAACATTAATCAAACATTGTCCGAAATACAGAAAGCAGTTAAGGAACAGGCAGAGGCAACCAACAACCTCTCGCTTGCAATATCCATGATCATGAATAGACTAGATAAACTCGAAGCTAATGTAGCCAATCTCAACCCTAGGACACCTCCGGTACTTCCAGGTACCAACCTTCCGATAAGCACTGAAGGAAATTCACACTTATCTCAGGGCACCACATCAGTCGCTATATCAACTAATTTCATGAGGCCTGCCTCCTTTCACCCTCCTCCCTCTTCGATGGGCAACTCAAAATAGGGAAGCCGAGAAAAAGAGACTTAATTATTTGGCAGTGGAATTGCAGGAGCTATGAGGGGAAGAGAGCAGTCTTGCAACAACACCTTAGAGACAGAACCAAACCGGATGTTCTAATTTTGCAGGAAACCCATGCTTTAGCTAAGCTACCGGGATATCAGGCGATCAGCCCCTCAACAGGGGATATTAGAACACTAACCACTCTAGTAAGGAAGGGACTCGTAGCAATCTGCCACGACACCCGCATCACAGAAATTGAACATTTACTCGTACAACTTGCCCCTAAAAGAAAAAAATCTCCGAGCATATTTATTCTGAATTTGTACAGCAATCCCACACGCATACGACAACGCTTCCTTCTTCTCTTTAAGAAGGTTGTAGATATAGCAAAACCCAATCCACTCGTCATAGGTAGAGACTTCAACGCTCCACACAGTGCTTGGGGTTACGGATACACAAGAGCCAAAGGAAAAACGCTATGGCAGGATATTCAAGAAACAGGCTTAACTCTCATCACTGACCCCGACTCCCCAACGCGTATGGGAACTGGGCTTGCAAGAGACACCACTCCAGACTTAACGTTAGTTCGTAACGCGGGGACCGCTAAATGGAAAAACACATTCGATGATCTGGGGAGTGATCATCGAATATTAGAAATCAGGATAGAAACCATGGCTGCCGCAAAAATTCAGAGACAGATTAGATGGACTGACTGGGATAAGTTTCGGAAAGTCAGAAATGCGAAAAAACAAGACCCTATCAGCAATATAGAAGATTGGATCAAAGATGTCAATAACAACGTCAGCGAGGCAACGCGGAGTATCACTTCAAGTCCACCCCTAGAGCAGAATAATAGCCGTCTCGCACACATGTGGGAGGCTAAACAATCACTGCAGAATAGATGGCGGGGACAGAGGCACAACAGGCCCTTGCGCAAGCGCATAGCCAAGCTGAACAAACAGATCGAAGAACATTGTAAGCAGCTAAGCAAACAGCAATGGGACCAAGTTTGTAATAGTCTCGATGGCCAAATAAATGCTGGTCAGACATGGCGCATGCTCAAACACCTGCTAGACCCAGATAACACCAAATCAGCACACAAGCAAACCTTTCGTAAGCTGGTGCACCAGTATAACGGCAGTGAGGAGGACTTTATCGCTGAGTCTAGCAACACGTACATTCCCGCCATGCCTATCATAGAGCACGGACCATGTTCCGGAGGCCCGAACGAGCTCTTAGATGAGGAGTTTACTGTGGCTGAAATCAGGGCTGCGCTACAGAAGCTAAACACCAAATCTGCACCGGGACCAGACGGGATCACTAACAGAACACTACGGAACCTTGACGACCAAGCCATAGAGAACATCACGCAATATATTAATGAGTGCTGGACCAAGGGCACTATACCAAAACAGTGGAAAAAAGCTAAAGTAATCCTCATCCCCAAGCCCGGGAAACCCCCCGATCTATCGAATTTACGCCCCATATCACTAACGTCTTGTGCTGGGAAGCTGATGGAACACGCTTTTCTAGACAGAATCAACACTCATCTTGAGGAGAACGAAATCTACCCAGATTCCATGTTGGGGTTCTGCACACGGCTCTCCACGCAAGACGCCATGCTGCAAATTAAGCAGCAGATTCTAGACAAAACAAGAGCTACCCGGGCGATCTTAGGGTTAGACCTTAAAAAAGCCTTCGACAAAGCATCGCATACGGCTATCTTACATCAGATCTGCCAATTAAGCTTAGGATCAAGAGTGTATAACTATGTCAAGGACTTCCTAACAGACAGAACGGCATCTATCGTAATGGGAGAACTGAGATCTGAGGAAAGGCCTATGGGCAGTGCTGGTACCCCACAGGGTTCGGTCATATCGCCAATGCTGTTTAATCTCATAATGATAGGACTCCCGGCGCAGCTGAACTCAATATACGGAATACATCATTCTATATATGCAGATGATATCACCACCTGGGCGTGTGAAGGTAGTGACAGAGAGATAGAGCAGACACTACAGGAGGCCGTCACCACTATTGAGGAGTATCTTGATGGTACTGGCCTCGAGTGCTCGCCAGATAAATCCGAACTCCTCCTCTATCGCCCCACGCTTAAAGGTAGACCACCCAAGGGATACAACCGGGACCGTGCTTACGAAGAGATCCAAATTCACACCAAAAACGGCAGGACTATTCCTATAGTGCAACAAATTAGAGTCCTTGGACTCATCATCGAGTCTAAGGGTACAAACGGTGAAACCGTCAAGAGGTTAGTAACCAAAGTCACCAACGCAATATGGCTAATCAAGAGAGTCACCAACAAACACCAAGGAATGAAAGAGGCTAACGTGATCAGGCTTATTTATTTATTCGCTATAAGTCACATTATATACGTAGCGGCATATCTAAACTGGTATACAGCCGAAAAACTCAAGATCAACGCACTCATACGAAAGGCGTACAAACAAGCTTTGGGCCTTCCAGATAGCACCAGCAACGAAAAACTGTTTCAACTGGGCTTATATAACACTTTAGAGGAGCTGATAGAAGCTCAACAGATTGCCCAGTTGGAGAGGCTAGCCAGCACGCGCACAGGACGGAGTATCCTTGACAAGTTGGGGATAAATCACCATAGGCAACGAGGAAGTAAAGTGTCGGTTTTAAAGGTGATCAGGGAAAAGATCCAGGTCCCCAATCTGCCCAAAAACATGCACCCCGAATTTAATCAGGGCAGAAGAGAAAGCCGCGCTAGAACTCTGCTTAAGGCCTACGGCAGAGAGACAAGGAAGCGTTGTTCGTAGACGCAGCGGAGTACCCTAGTCACAAATCCTACGTTGTGGCAGTAATAAACACCGACCGCAAATGCGTAAACGCGTGCTCCATACGCTCGGATAATTCAGGAATCACGGAAGAGGTGGCTATTGCACAGGCCATAATTTCCCCAAATTGTAGGTATGTCATCAGCGACTCGCAGTCAGCAATCCGTAACTATGCACGAGGAAGAATATTTCCCGAAACAGCCAACATACTCCTTCGCAAGGCAAATCTCATATCATCCGAGGAATTCGAAGAAAGGTATATTATATGGTTCCCAGCCCACACCCCGTGTGCGTCGCTCATTCCCAACCTCAACGAGGAGGCTCACCGCGTAGCGCGAGGTCTCACTTACCGCACTCGCAATGGAGCTTCACATGAGGTACTGGGAGGAGATGAGTGGTGGGAGAGGGACAGAATGTTTAGGTTCTGCGACATTATCCAATTCTACCAAAAGTCGAGGCGCAGATTTCCACCACCTAGCTCCACATTAGACAGATCTCAGGAGGTTGACTGGAGGCGACTTCAAACTAGAACATTTCCCAATCCGAAGCACCTAAATCGCATCTACCCCGAACTATACCCAGATGACTCGTGTAAACTATGTAGCATGAGACGCGCCTCCCTAGAGCATATGTTATGGGAATGCACACAGATACAGGACGCCAGTGCAGTCTCCCCAGAACAGCTTGGGGCGCGGTGAAGAGCCGCGCTGATCAGCTCAGATCGGACAGATCAAATATGGGCCATCCAGCGAGCACGGGAGGCGGCTGAGAGACAGGGTCTCTCCACCGCCCCTGGTGCGGCTTAGGCCCACGCCTCAATCCGCTGGTTAAATAAAGTTTGCTCACTCACTCACTCAGCTGAAGCTGACGTCACTTTTTTCTGTGGAGAAGTGGTCAGCTGTGGCATGATCTGGAGGTGACCGCGAGGTAGCGCCACTGCTGGTGCTCCCAGCACTAAAAATGGCGGGATTGACAGCCGTTTTGAATAGTGCTAAGTATCAGTGATATAAATCAATAAAAGTGATAGTTATTCATCCCCCAGTTGCGTTTTAGGCCACAAATCGCTGCTACAGGATCTATAGCTACTCGCTCACGCAAAAATCTTGGCGTGAGTAAATTTGATGTCAGTGCTCCTTTAAGGCAGTGAAGACCCTCCCTGTGGACTACGATAGTACCTAACTCCAAGGCGTGGATCACGCAGTCATTATTTGAAAAATACCTACGCAAACTTTACTCCAAGATTGTGCGGCAAGGCAGGAAAGTCATATTTTTTGTTGACAACTGTGGCGCGCACGGTAGCGTGTCGAACCTTGAGGCCATTTGGCTGGAATTCTTGCTGCCCAACACCACAAGCATGCTCCAGCCAATGGATCAAGGTGTGATCCAAAACATCAAGGCACACTACCGCGCCCGCCTTCTCAGCCGCACCGTCTTGTGCCTTGGCAATGGGAAGGCCTACAAGGTCGACATTCTGGCCGCCATTCATATGTAGGTTGATGCTTGGAGGGCAATGAAAGCAGACACCATTGCACATTGCTTTAGGCATGCCGGGTTCGTTGCTGCGAAAGAGCTCAAGGCGGATGACCTGGACATAGGCGATCCGGACGGCACCCATGGTGGGGAGGACCTAATGCGCAACCTGCGCAGTGGTGGAGTGGATGTGCCTGCCACGATGACAATTTAAGTAAGCACTTCGCTCATGCAGACGATGACATTGTTTCATGCGCGGAGCCCACAGACGAAGAAATTCTTCACCAGGTTGTGCCGTAGCCAAAGAGCGGCTCGAATGATGACGAAGATAATCGCCCGCAGCCGTCGGTGGCGGAGATCGCCACCGCGTTGACACTTTTGTCGAGCGTTTACGCTGGCAATGTCACCTTGGTGCAAATACGGGCGAACCAAATTGCTTCTAAGCGTAGTATGAGGCAAGGCAGAATCATGGACTTTTTTAAGCCTGCCTGATGCTGTAAAGTTCATATTTTTGACAAAAACATTTTTCGGACTGTTCCGATTTTTTGGACTTTTTTTCGGTCGCCGCCAGGTTCGAAAAATCGGTCGGTGACTGTAACACATTTTTTTTATCCCCTGCCGGTACTCCGTAGAAGCACGTGTATTTGCGACTTCTATGTAACAAAGTAACAGCAGAATACATCCTTGGTATAAGAAATTTTCGCCATGGATAATATAGGACTTTGCCCCGGATTTCGTAATTTTGGCACAAGCATGCATTTTTCGCGGTTTCCCCGCCGCCACTGAAGCGCAAAGCAGCAGTGGGGCACACGGCAGGCTCGTGGCCTCGGTGACTCCCAGGAGAGAGAGCGCGAGGCTGGCTAGCGGCCTGCGCCCACAAGCCGGCGTTGCCGCCATTCTTGCCACCGTGGGTGCGTGAACAAATGTGTCCTCCCCCAAACGAACAACAAACAGAAAAAAAAAGAAAACTGCTTTTGGAGTTGGCAGCGCCACGCTTTTAGTTAGTATTACATATGTGGAGCCGCACTGCATATGGAGGGCACTTACCAAATCGTTTTCCATGGTATCTGTGTCGTTTCCTCTTCGTTTTCGATGCCGTGCGCACATGCATGGTATAACTGCACGCGCATGGTATGTGTTTTGACGACCTTCAGCTCTCTTTCTTTTTTTAATTTATTTAATGTGGACAAACGTGCCTTCACTACCAAGGTGATGTCAGATTAGTAGCTGATGTAAACTCTTCGAGACCACGGTGGCAGCAACGAATCTTCGAAGATCGGCTCGTCACGCGCTTCCGTATTGCGCCGCGAGTTTGCAGGATTGTAGCTTTGTGATTAGCCGTTTAGCTGTAGCAACACAATGGCACGTTGAATGCAATAGCAACAAATTATAATGTTATACGAAATTAGGCTGGTAGCCAACTCTTTTGGATGCGGTGTCATGGAACTCTTACAACATGCTGGCGTAAGCAAATACAGCCGCTTCAGGTAAAAGAGCTTTTTTCACAGTCTCTTAGTGTTGAAAGCGGACTGATGCTTGCCGAGGTAGCACTCACGCCAGCGTTCGCGCCCGCGCCTTCAAAATCAAAGTTTACTATTGCGACTCGAGTGACCCCCCTCCACTCTCTCCCCATGTTTCTTCATGCTTGTTCACGATCAAGGGTTTCATTTTTTCTGTTTGAGCATTGGACAGCAGTTCTATCACACAGGGAGATGTTATCGTATTATGTGGCCTCCAGGCGATAGAGGTGCTCTGGAGCACGCTTTTACCAGCTCGTATAAGTTATGATGAGCGAGGGCATATTATCAATTTGGACTTGTTACTGAACATGGGGGCGGCAGCAAAAACCTGCCAGGAGAGTCCATGTAATTTTCATCGCATTAATAACATAGTTTTTTACCGCTAAATCACTGTTTTTGTTTAGCTCTGCCTTCAGTTCTTCTTTTGTTTAATTCGTACATTTCTTTTTCAAATTTTCCCCAAGGGGCGCCTGTGAAAAGCAGGCGTTTGGTTTGTAGCGACACCACGGACCCGAGCTAACAGGGGAGTTCTGACTCCCTCCCACGCCTAGCCGTGCGTGGCTCTGCCGTGTCCTGGGAAAGGGGGATCCTGGGGTTTGAGCCGGCGCCGGTTGATCGGACCTTTAAGGCCCCTCAGCAGAGGCAACACACCTCTTTGGCCCCGGCTTCACGTAGACGGCACCCCTGGGCTGACCCACCCAAGAAAAATCGGCAGTCGCCTTTTCCTATCTCTCTCTCCCTACATCTTCGTCTTTATCTGTCACTTTTTATCTCTCCTGTCTTCTAGTCTCTTCTGTTTACTTCCAAACTTCCTGGAGGCTAGGGTTAACCCTGTGCAAATAGCCTACCTTGGTCTAGGCGCGGCCCCGCCGCGGTGGTCTAGTGGCTAAGGTACTCGGCTGCTGACCCGCAGGTCGCGGGTTCGATTCCCGGCTGCGGCGGCTGCATTTCCGATGGAGGCGGAAATGTTGGAGGCCCGTGTACTCAGATTTGGGTGCACGTTAAAGAACCCCAGGTGGTCAAAATTTCCGGAGCCCTCCACTACGGCGTCTCTCATAATCAAATGGTGGTTTTGAGACGTTAAACCCCACAAATCAATCAATCAATCATTGGTCTAGGCGCATTGGGTTATACCGTATTTACTCGAATGTAACGCGACCACAATTGTAACGCGAGGGGTGACTTTTCAGTGCCGAAAAAAAAAAAAAAAGCACACGAATGTAACGCGATTAAAGCGGGGGAAAAAGTACATTTATTTGCTGCACATGGTAGTGGCAAAGACATCCCAGTTTATAAATATAAAGTGAGTTTTGTTCATTCGTCGCTTTCATCGCCGGTGGTCGAGCCCTCTTTATCACTTTCTTCCTCCCAGATGAGGTCATCCTCCGTGCCATCCATATAGTTCGATATACAGCACTTTTTAAAGGCGCGAACTATCATGTCATGCGGCAGCCCGTACCAAGCGGCGGAGACCCACTCGCCAATCTTCGCGGCGCTAGGTCACTTCACCCTCCCTACCTGTAAGGTGTCAAAGCCCGATCTTCTCGCATCCATTCTCCGTACAGCTGCCGCATTCTATCCTTAAATGGTTTGTTCAGGCAGACGTCTAATGGCTGCAGCACGGACGTCATACCTCCGGGAATAACAGCGAGCTGCGTCTGAGTTTTCCGCATCAGCTTCTTCACTTCGGGCGTCAGGTGACCACGAAATGAGTCTAGAACTAGGATGGAGGCAAGGTGGAGAAACGCACCTGGCCGTAGGCACCACACAGTCTTGACCCAGTCAAGCATAAGCGGAGTGTCCATCCAACCTTTTTCTTGGCAGTGAACAATCACATCCCTGGAGAATAGCTCCTTCGGGATGGCCCCGCCGTGGTGGTCTAGTGGCTAAGGTACTCAGCTACTGACCCGCAGGTCGCGGGTTCGAATCCCAGCTGCGGCGGCTGCATTTCCGATGGAGGCGAAAATGTTGTAGGCCCGTGTGCTCAGATTTGTGTGCACATTAAAGAGCCCCAGGTGGTCAAAATTTCCGGAGTCCTCCACTACGGCGTCTCTCATAATCATATGGTGGTTTTGGGACGTTTAAACCCCACACATCAATCAATCAAGCCTTCGGGATGGTTTTGTGCCGGAAAATGATGTATGGCGGCAACTTGCGCCCATCCGCCAAAAGCAGGCTAGCATCACGGTTAGCCGCGTCTTCTCGTTGCCTGTTGTCCTTATGCGAACTTGGGGGGCACCTGTTTCGCTGACAGTCCTTGACATAGGCATGTCCAAGAAAACGGGAGTCTGGTCCGCGTTGCCAATGTGCCTTAACGGCGTTCGCGACGAGCGGCGCAGGTCGAGCACATAGCGCTGAAACTCCACTAGCTTCGCTTCGCAATCTGCTGGTAGCTTCTGCCTTATCGACGTTGTTTGCTGGAGGGAAAATCCATTTCTTCAGATGAACTTTTGTGCCCATCCACGTGAAGCCTTAAAGTTCTCCCGCGGGATCCCCATCTCTCGAGCTACGTCTCGGGCTTTCCACTGAATCAGCTCAACGTTGACCCCCAATAGGCGATTTCGCTGCTCTATCACGAACTCCGCCACTTTTTTTTTCGAGTTCTGTGTGACGGCGCCAACGAGGTCTACGGAAGCCTTGTCGGCCGGGCTCACTCTTGAAGAGCGCTTCACGCTGGAGCCTCCACCCACGGATAGTAGTTTCCGCCACATCTAGCCGTCGAGCCACGGCTGAGTTCTCGATTTCCTCAGCCATCAGTATTGCACTTCTCTTAAAGCGGGCATTGTACTGAACTTGTCGCGCTGCCATTTGCTCGAGCCAAAGTCGCGGAAGCACAAAAGAAATGAACCGCCTGCAAAACACGTCGCGAACAATAGGATTGGATTGGATTCGATGTTGCCAGCGTGCATATGTTTCCAGCACGAGGTTGAAAAATCGCTAGGTTTGTCGTAGCCATTTTAAGGAACCAGTCGGGCGGCACCGCCAAGGCACGATTTGAGGTGCTTCGATTATAACGCGGACCGCCAAATCACTTCAGAGAGATTTTGAAAAAAACTCTCCTTACATTCGAGTAAATACGATAGTTGCGTTGTACGGCTGGCGTCTGCAGGTTTTAGCATCCGCAAACTTGTAGCGTCCCCTCGTTGGGCTCCGTGGTGGGTGGCCGCCAACGCTTCTGAAGAAAATGAAACACTCATGCATAGAGCTTTTCCTCCGTTAAACGATCGTACCGCCTTAAAGCGCGTACGCGCCGAAGACTTGGGTTTTTTTGAACCGTTCAAAAGAAAACTTCCCCAATTTTCACGTCATACATAGTGAGAAGAGTGGCAAGCAAGCCAGAACTGTATCCCCCTTTGTAGTAGCCAGGTGTCTTACAGAAACTCTTGGGGCCGGGTACAAAGTTACCAAAATGGCCAGCGGAGATCTCCTCCTTGAAATTCGAGAAAAAGAGCAGTTTGAGAAGCTACACAGTCTTTCAACTTTTGGTGACACTCCAATCTCTGTAACACCACACAGATCTATGAACACAAGCCGTGGAGTGGTATCTGATGCTGATTTGCTTGGCTTGACCGAAGAAGAACTTCTGGAAGGGTGGAAGAGTCAGAATGTGACCAATGTACAAAGGATCATCATCAGAAGAGACAACAAGGTAACACCAACAAAACACCTATTACTCACGTTCGCTTTTGTAATCTGCCAGAAAGTATTCAAACAGGGTACACGAAGACCTCTCTCAGACCGTACATTCCAAACCCTCGTCGTTGCTTCCAATGCCAGAAGTACGGCCATGGTTCTAAAACCTGTCGTGCTCGCCAGACTTGTGCACAATGTGGAGTTCTAGGCCACGTGTCTGAGAACTGCAAACAACCGCCACACTGTGTAAACTGTGAAGGAAACCATGCCGCATATTCACGCTCCTGCAGATACTGGAAAAAAGAAAAAGAGATAATTATATTGAAGGTGAAAGCGAACATTTCATTTAAGGAAGCACGGCGAAGGTGTCTGAGAACTGCAAACAACCGCCACACTGTGTAAACTGTGAAGGAAACCATGCCGCATATTCACGCTCCTGCACATACTGGAAAAAAGAAAAAGAGATAATTATATTGAAGGTGAAGGCGAACATTTCATTTAAGGAAGCACGGCGAAGAGTCTCACCCTTCTATGAACCTACATATGCAGATGCGGCGCGTCAGGGTGCACCGTCGCACCAGCCCTCGCCACTCCTTTCGCCCGCGCATACCAAGCCAGCGGTTGTGGCACCTGCCCCCAAGGCGGCTCTAGTCCAGTCTACACCCCCTACTCCCGAACAGAGACCAGAGACTCCAAAGTCCTCAGGTCTCAAGGCCTTACCTCACCAGGGGAGGCCTAAAATTCGAACTAACAGCCCGCAAGTGCGGGCATCCAGTGCCTCCGAGGAGGCAATGGATACGTCGGTACCCTTGGTACTGAAAGAGCGGCGTGGCTCCTTAGAGCGCGCCAAGAAAACAAAAAAGCAGATAACAGGGCCTGTTGATGGCCCTGTTATGTGAACTCAAACTCCCTGCCTAAACAGCCCCTTGCTTTTCGTACACACAGCACTATTTTACATTCACCATGAACACTCATATTATACAATGGAACGTCGGGGGCCTTCTGAGAAACCTTGACGATGTCTAAGAGCTTTTACACGAACACTCACCAAAAGTGCTGTGTGTACAAGAAACACACCTTAATTCAAAACACACCAACTTTCTTTGTAAATACGTTATTTTTCGAAAGGACCGTGCTGATCTCATGACATCATCCGGAGGTGTTGCGATTATAGTGAATCAAGGGATTGCATGCACACACTTACAACTCCAAACATCCCTTGAGGCAGTGGCTGTTCGAGCGGTTCTTTTTGATAAACTGATCACAATCTGTACTATTTACATTCCTCCTAGCTATCACCTGCAAAAACGTGGTTTACACTCTTTAATTGATGAACTTCCGGAGCCTTATGTTCTCCTTGGAGACTTTAATGCGCATAGCAGGCTATCGGGTGACTCTCGTTGCGACGCGCGAGGTCGACTAATTGAACAGTTCCTTCTCTCGTCGAGCGCGCGTCTCCCAAATCGAAAGCAACCAACTTATTATAATCTCGCTAATAATACCTACTCCTCTATAGACCTAAGCATAGTATCTCCATCTCTTGTGCCTCTACTTCAGTGGAAAGTCATTAGTAATCCGTACGGAAGTGACCGCTTCTCCCTAGTTTTGAGCACAACTACAGCAACTGAGTGTCCACCACGTGTTCCCAAATGGCTCATAAACAGAGCCGACTGGGAACAGTTTTACACCAACGCTCGTTTAGCATGGAGTGACATATGCACTTTAAGCATTGATGCGGCTGTCAACTACTTCACAGCGTTTCTGATTGATGCAGCAACAAAATGCATCCCACAAACGAATGGACACCCTGGAAAACGATGTGTGCCATGGTGGAACTCAGAGTGCCGAAATGCGCGCAAGCAGCAAAACAAAGCATCCATATCTCCATATGTCCATATCTTAATAAGGTGAACTGGCGCTCTTTGGCCGTGAAATGGCCCTTGTGCCACAAAACATCAAACATCATCATCATCTTTTTAAAATTTTTTTACCAAACCTCCATATAACAAAATTCTCTTTATAACGAATTTGTCCGGGAATTGCTCGATTTCGTTATATTCAGGTTTAACTGTACGAAACCAAGTGCACAAGTTTTTCTTCTTCGTCTTTGTCTCTCTTTTGTTAGTGCCATCTGTCTAGCGACCATCGAGTGGTGTTCATAAATTGGAAGAAAAAAATGCAAGCAAAAATAAAACGTTTAGAAAAAGGAGGTGTTTAGGGTTGTGTACTGTATATATGACTGAAATAAGAGCATAATTTTCCTACAGAAAGCATAACTTTACTACAGAAACAAATGCGTTGGTTTGCCTTAAGTGAACATAGGAGATTGACATTAGAGAGTACCGTGTTAACCGGACTATAGGTCAAGTGGGAATATAGGTCGACCCCCCCAAGTTCAGGTTACTGAAAAAGAAGAAGAAAAAAAAGAATAACAACCCAAAACTGCCGAACCAAATTTATGTGCGAATTGGACACACCGCACCCCGATCGTCGGAGCTCCCCTCAACCATCATCGCAACTGCTCTTATTCGTCCAACGAAGCAAAACTGTCTTCTGAAGACGAGAGTTTGTCGCTGGCCGCCTCCCACAGTGCGTCGTCTTCAGTGCCATCCAGCCAGTTGCTGATGCAACATTTCTTGAAAGCATTTTCTATCATGGATTCCGGCAAGGAGCGCCAGGCGGAAAGCACCCAGCCACAAACAGTCGCAAGCGGAGGCCTCTCTAGGCGGCCCGTCGGTGTCTTGGGGTTGTCGCTGGACATCCACTTTTGTATTCCAGCCGCACTCGGTCCTTGAACGGCTTGTTTAGCACAACGTCGAGCGGCTGGAGGGCGGACGTCATACCATCTGGTATCACGGCGAGGTCCGTTTTCCCGTCGCCGAGTGCGCGTTTCACTGCGTCGGTTAAGTGGCCACAAAACGCATCCAACACCAGCATGCTGCGAAGACGCAGCAGTGCACCTGGCCGACGGTTCGACACCACTCGTATTCATTCGAGCATCATGGCCTCGTCCATGTATCCCTTTTTTTTTTTTGACACGAACGACAACACCGGCCGGGAACACTTCCTTCGGCGTTGTCTTGCGTTTGAAAATGACAAAGGGCGGAAGCTTTCCACCATCTGCCGTGCATGCCAGCATGACGGTGAAGCGCGAGTGCTCGTTGCCAGTGGACAACAGCTTCACATCCTTGGTGCCGCACTGGGTGATTGTGGTTGACGAAGGCATGTCAAACCACAAGGGGGTCTCATCAGCGTTACCAATCTGCCCCATCATGTAGTCGTTCTGCTCCCGAAGCCGGTTCACGAAGCGCTGAAAGTTTATGAGCTTGTCCTCGAACTCCTACGGCAACTTTTGACAGATAAATGTGCGCCACCAGAGAGAAAATCTTTTGCGTCGCATAAATCGACGCACCTAAGAGTTCAGTGCACGAAACTCTTCTCTCGTGAGCCCAGCTTCTCGAGCGAGTTCCAAGGCTTTCTTGCAAATGGTATCCACAGTCACTGGCAGCGAGCGCGCACAAACTTCCCGCACAAAGTCCGCTTGCTTATCCTCCATCTGCGGATGAACGGCACTTCGTCCACGAAACGACATTTTTTGTGGATTGCACTTCTGCAGCTTCTTTTTCTGCGGCCTCCAATAGCGAACGCTTTTTTTGATACACCTAAGCGGCGCTGAGCAGCCATATTCCCGTTCGCTTCTGCGAACTCAACAACATCTAGTTTAAATGCAGCTGAGTACTGCCTTCTCGCACCACTAGACATATTCAGTGAACGAAAAAAAAAGGACACTAAAAATGCAGCGCAATGTCAAGCAGAGTGAAAACTCGGAACAGATCGGAAGCAAATCACGAACACAAAGAAAACAGACGGAGAAAAAAAAAACATACTGCGATTGGATTTGGATGCGGATATGGCCGCGTCCAGCTTCACAAGCACATGCAAGTTACATGTTGCCAGACAGCGTCACACTTTCGGCTAGACACAGCTATATAAGACGAGGGGCGACTTCAGCTTATTATTTTATTGAAAATATCTCGACTTATATTCCGGTTTGTACGGTACCTATGCACTGGGCTATGTAGGACTTGTTAAATAGGTAATTAACATTAATTAGAGGCCTAGTAAAAACAGCATTTTGCATGTGCTTGAACGCTTGATTGCAGGTTTCTTAAAAATCTGGAATTTTTCACAGAGGTTATGCAAGTCTGATAAAATGTCTTACGGCGAAAGCTGTTATGAGATTGAAAATCGGGTCATGCGAGGCATATAGTTTTCTGCCGCCAGTGTCTGTAACCACATCGCACGAAATGGAAAAAAACTAGTACCAATGACACAGTGGGGCTCGAATCCGGGTCTACTGGGTGCCAGCCCAGTATTCTGCCACTGAGCTACGCCGGTGCTTCGGACTTGTTGGCAAACTTGCCTTAGGCAGGCTTGATGTCGGGGAAGCAATTGCGATAATACAACTTATAAAGCATTCTTAAACAGCAAAACAACAACCAGTCGTCGCACAATGTGAATGGCGTAACAAGTGGGTTGTCCTATGCTCCAACCCATTACAAAAGCTTGTTCTTGTTCACCTATTAACTGTGGCGCATACCCACTTCAGGCATAATTCCTCATCGTCGCCAGCCACAGCATGAACAATTGGCACAAAATTCCTTGCAAGTGTTGAGCGGTGTTACAAGCTGCCACTCTAGCGTCGCCAGCGCGAAGTTGGCGACGGGAATGACAGCAGGTTAGTTCGTTCCGTACGCAAGCAGAGACAGTGAAGAGATCAGAGACGTGAGAAAACAAAACAAACATTACTCTAGTGATATTGCAGCACACGGGATCTAATACAACACTTCAATACAACTAACAAGATACATCAACACTTGATACAACTAAAAAATGCATATAAAAACAATAAATCAGCTTACGAGAGAGAACTATTACAAACTACACAAACTAACAATAGAACTACGGAGGAGAAAGTTCGAAGATATAAACAGGTGAAGGCATACGTGTGATGACCGGCAGCGTTGCGTCCCCGACGATCGGATGCGAGAAGTCGAAGAGAGTTCTGGCACGACTGCGATGTCAGCGGTGTTGCAACGCTAGTGGCTCCGGGAGGCTAGTGCTTGCAGGTGACTTCGGGCAGGTGTGAGCTAACTCAAGGCGAAGTCCTGATGTCTACGTTGCAGACGTTAATATCGCGTCACAGCTAGACGAACGGCTAAGTTTAGGTGGCCAGCCGATACAGAGCCACACTAAAAACTTCTAGAAGAGATACTTGTTGATCTGTTTCTACACCATGTTGGTCAGCGACTAGTCTGCCTAGCAGGGCAAAATCCTGCGCTTAAATCCCCCTCGTGTCTCCTCGCTCTCTTCCTTGGGGACAAGAGACCTCTACATGGGTCCAATCATGCGTGTTTAATTGATGGAAACTCTGCCCCAAAAATATTTTGACCCCACCTCTTTTTAATTGGGAGAGGGCCCTCGACTAGCGAGAGTGACAACATGTTGGGTTGTTGTCATACGGCTTGGCCACCAGAGGTTTTCCCATGCTTTTCCCTGTGGGAAACGGTCAGACTTGTTCGGGGTACATCGCGGCCTTCCACGACCTTACAGACGCCGCCGCAGTTACAAAAGGATCAAACGTCGGCGGCGACGTTCTAAGAAGAGCACCCCATTCTGCACTTCCCGGCTCCCTTTCATGCGCCCGCCATTCTCATGGTCAGTGGGGGAGTACGGCGCCCGTTACTTGCCGTGACGCCGGGTCGCCAAAATCGGCCGTCCGTGACAAGCGGATACCACGCTTCTCTGAAGAATAACGAAAATAGCATACCGAATGCCAGCCTACTACCCAAAAATTTCTATGAATAATGCCATAGTGTCTATCAAGCAAGTGTGCTTGCACCAGTTACCCAATGAGTGTTAAAGGGGCCCTGGAACACTTTTTCAAGTGACCATGGAATGAATTCACTGGAAGAGCTTATTGTGTCACGAATTACACGCCGCAAAACTTTTAAGTATCCGTCCAGTGCGAGTGGAGTTACAAAGGTTTGTCGCATGCTATTCTCCCTTCTCTCGTACCGATGAAAGCGCTGGAAGCTAAGCGGGGGATGGCAGGGTCACAGAAAAACGTCATGCGCACCTCGCCACCTTGAGCACTTTGAGTTAGTGCAGACTACACACTCATGCATACCCACATCCACCACTGCACCATGTACTATAGGCGTCAAATAAAATGCGCACAGTGGAGTGGGTGGATCAAGCATTAGCAAAGCTATAATGCATACCATCCAGTCATCACCATTGGCAGGCACGCACATACAGTTTGGCGGGCATGCTCATCGGTTTGGGAGCACTGTGCTATCCCTCTATATTTCATGCTTGTGTTCTTGTTCCGACATAGTGATAATGTTAGCCGGCACGGCTGTGCCTAACACTTTTGGTTGCTTCACTTTTACTTGCTTTTATTTATTTTTTTAGTTGGTTTCGAATGTCACACCTAGAACTGACAAGAAAATATTAAGACTGTTGGGGATGACGCAGTGTTGCCAAACAGGATGTGCGTGCATGTCAACAGTGATGACTGGATTGCGCCCACTGTACCTTCGCTAATGCTTGATGCATGTGCTTCGCTGTTTGCATTTGATTTCACGTCTATATTACACCACCCTGTACTTCGAAACATGCCTGTGGTGAAAGGCAGTGGCATAGTCAAGGGGTGGCGCAGCGGGCCTAGGCCACACACCCCCTCGACTTTTTTTTTCCCTCGTGGAATACACAGCGCAAAATGCAACTCAGCCGCACCTATCTGTCTGGACCCCAAGTTGAAATGTCGGATTGGTGACCTTTGGCAGATGATGTGCTGGTGAAGCCGTTGCACTTTAATGTACGGCAAAGTCTTGGAATATTACTTGTGTCAGTTTTACTGTCTGCATTCTGCCACCATTGCGTTGCCTTCATATCACTTAAAGGAAAGAGGCACGCTCTCAGGCCCGATACTGTCAAAAAGGAGCAATCAACAAAAGATCACTCAAACCTTGGCCAGAGCTTAAAATGTGTGCCAACATGTCGGCATGCAGTTTTTTTTAATACAGTACAAGAGATGATGGACAGGGCCAGTAATAACATAAATGGTGATAATTCCTCCCATGCATGTAGACTGTAAAGGAAAGACATTGACACTTGTTCTTATTGATTTTTTTTCTGGCACTCAAATGTCATTTATTAAGCTGCTTAACCAATTTTAAAGTGCCTTTGTTCAGTTGTTTTTCTCGCTCTCTTTCTGTGTTTCAACATAAGTGTTTTATGCTAAGGTCCACCACAGCTCTAATGACTTATTTCTGTCACGAAATTCCCGTAAAACATACATAAGTTACAGCAAGGAAAAAAAACTAAAAGAAAAAGTTTTGTCAACGGGAGTTGAACCTGTCGCTCCTCGCTTGGCAGCGCATGGTGCGAACCGATTCGGCTGCAAAGCATACATTATTTAACTTGGTAACGGCAAGCTATTCATATACTGTACAGTGGTGGTCAAGCTGGGCCTATTGCGTCATTTTGCTACAGTTCTATAACCCTGCACCTTGCTGTGCACATCTGAGTTCAGTGTGTGCCAATAGCGCCCAAGTTTACTAGTCCACTTGTTCCCATGGCATCGGCACGTTTGTGGCCTAAAACTATTATTTGCCGGAACAAACACATCTCTAGCTTCTCTGTAATGCTGGCGATACTCTTACTCCATTCCAGTGATGCGCTTTTCATCATTATACTCATCCTGACCAAAGTCTCTGTGTGGCCGCTTGTCTCTGTTAAAATTTTAGCCTGCCATACTTTTTTATTTGTTAGGAAACTTGAGATAACATGTAGAATAGTCATCTTTTTTCATTCGAAAGTCACTCAGAGCACCATAATGTAGCCACTGCGGCCAAGCAACAACAGTTAGCGGCACTGCATGCTGTAAATGGGGTCATAGCGGTGTCCGTAACCAAACCGCACGAAATTAAAAAAAAAAAAAAAAACCTAGTACCAATGACACAGTGGGGCTCGAACCCTGGTCTGCTAGGTTCCGTTATTCGGCATCACAGAAGTTTGATATTTTGCAAAAAAAGTTAATGCCTCTTAATTGTGCTACATATTCTTCGGTGTGCCTATTGTAAAGCTAAGTCCAAATGCCTTTGTAAAGCACGTGTGGCACGATGTGGTGTAACTGCTCCTCGCGCACGTCCAAGCACTCGTCACAGGTCTTGATAGCGAAACTGATGTAACGCCATGGCAAGCTGGCACTCGAAGAAACTGAGCCACGCAGTGTGCTGCGAATAAAGAACAAGTGCTCCCATACACCCTAAACGCCATTAGAGGCTGGTGTTATCGACAATTGGCAAAAAAGGCCAAACCCTTCTAGGCTTGCAAATCTTTCCTACTGATTCCCTCGTGCGGTTGTCCAAACTTACACTTCCGAGTGTGCCCAGCATGACAACCATTTGTCCGTAAATCGCTAATTGACAAACATTGAGTGGCGCGGGAATTTCTCGCTCCTAAGTGCAGCATGTGGTAGTTTCGTTAAGTCCACACTGTGCTGCAAAACTTCAAATTAAGGAAACAGACTGGATGTAGTGACATTAGTCCTCAGCTCTTGCTGAGCCCTGAAACGTCCTTCCAGTAACCCAGTCTTGGAACCCCTGTCAACCATGAATACAAGAAGTGAGGAATGTGGAGGGGAGACGTCCGCCTCTCTCATTAAAAAAAAAAAAAAAAGTTGCCAATGGTGCTTTTCTTTCCTAACCACTTGGTTGTCCTCCGTCATCTGACCTGTTCACGGGGCGCCGAACTTATTCTCCAACCGAATGAGCAACAGGGGGACTCATACCTACCATTTGCACCCTGATAGCATATATTGTGGCGAAAAATTCATGAGCATGGGTTGTCGTTTACGCCAACCTTTCAACAAATGAACTTGTACTCAAAGCTGTCTTAAAAAAGAGCCTTCCCCCCCTCCCCCCCCCCCACCTTTGTTAATACTTGGTTTGATCACTTACACCACTCCGCGTTCATACCAGTTTTCTTTGCACCAGCATTAGCTATTTTTCAGAAGATTTTTCTGAATGCAGTCTATCCCAGATGTATTGACTCTAAGTAAATCACAAAATAATTCAATACATCAATAATTCTAAATACAAAGTATACGTATTTAAGGCCTACATTAAAGCATTTCAGGTCTCGAAACCGTTTTTGGAAATCATTTTAAGTTCTAACATAATATATAGTTTATGTAATAAAGAATCAGATGTGAACTTCTTCTGCAAGTCACCGCACTTTATTTCGCATGAAACTGGTCCATAAACTTGTCTTGCTTTTGGGGGGCCGTCATGTTCCAGTCATCTTCAATATCATCGAAACTTTCCAAATAAGGGAATTCTGCTCCTTCAGCCACAACAGTGTTGATTGAGGCAGAACGCCGACGCAAGTTCTATAGTGCAGCAAAAGGTTGGTTAGTGGCAGCAGCACCAGCGTCAGCATCGTCATAACCACACAGGTACACTTCCACGGCACTGTCAACCATGATCTCAGCATCGATGCAGTCAGAAACAGTTGCATCGATGAAGTCGCTCGCTGTCCGAGATGGTGCCTGGAAATGCTAATAAGTTGCAGAATTCACTGAGGCACTGTACGCCGTTTTCAGCAGTCATGACCCACCCCGAAGTCATCACTTGGCACCATGCCTGGGACAGAAGTCCACAAAGAAACAGTCTACAATGAAGCTTTACTTGGTGTCACTCTTAGGACCAGTCATTATTTGTATCGCTACTAGCAAGTCAATGTTCAGTTCAACTTCCGAATGAGGGTTTGTCAGCAACGAGGCGAGTACAGAAGTCCACAAGCTACAAAAGACAACGCTGCAGATTAGCATGTTCCCAACCTTCAACATATTGGCGATATCGATGTCGCAGGTGGTTTTGTAGCTGCCAGCCACTGCTTTCAGCTGCTTTGGCACGAAAAGCTAGAAAAAGTTTAGCCTCTGAGATGTGCATTCTAAAAGTCACAGCTTTGCTGTTAAGGCGAAGCAATGAACAGTACCTTTCTGCACGTGACCTTTCAGTACGCCTGGAGATGAAGAGCAGAGCGTCTCGACGTCTGTTTATTGCGGCGTAAATCTAAGAAATCCCCCCCCCCCCCCCCCCGTCTTTCTCTTCAGAGGAATCGGAACTTGTTGAAACACGGTCGGAAAAGGATCAATAATTGTTAGGAAAAATGCAATTTCAGGCCTTTGGCAGAGCGCAGCACTCTATGTACAGTGAAACCCCGTTAATTTGGACTTCACGTGACTGGAGAGATGTTTGAATTAACCGAGGGTACAAATTATTGCGGGTACGAACAAAACACTTGAAAAATGTCTCCTACATTATCAGACTTTTAAGAAATAAAAGTGATTTGCTTCACGGACGCAATGTGCGACGAAGTCACAATATTGTGCAGTTCCTGCAGGTGGCTTAGTCCGCGCACATTGTTCGAGGAAAACATGCATATGTTCTCCAAAACAACCAACGCATGTGCAGCCTCCATCATTGTGTGGTGTGGACGCTCATCAGCATCACTTACGTCCTCGTCAGCCAATTCCCCTTCGCCGTCCAAGACATATGTTCTCCAAAACGGCCAACGCATGCGCAGCCTCCATCATTGTGTGGTGTGGACGCTCATCAGCATCACTTACGTCCTCGTCAGCCAATTCCCCTTCGCTGTCCAAGACTTCGGCGACGATATCGCTGTCGGTCACTGTGCCGGCCACGGCAACATCGCTGTCAATTGCGAAGTAATTGCCAAGGGGCACATCAGCTGGCATGATGCTCACATAGTGGCCGTCTTGCTCTTCGCCGGTGTCCTCATCAGCCATCACACCCGGATCAGCAGCGTCGTGCACGAAGCTGTTATGCCTTAAGCAGTTTGCGACCAATGCAGGCGGTTTGTTGTTCCACACATACGTCAGCATGTGGATTGCGCTTAGCAGGCTTACTTCCTACTGCTTGCCTGACGCCATGCAGAGCAACATCCACTCGAGTACCTGCCGTCGATAGTGGCTATTCACGAACTGCATGATTCCTTGGTCCATTGGCTGCAGGGAAGCTGTTGTTCGGACGCAGAAATAGCAGTTCAATGTTCTCGAGCCTGGACACCTTCGTGCGCGCACTACAGTTGGCTAGCACGAACAAACCGTCCGAGCCTTGGCGGCAAAGCGGGGGGTCGAGCTGACGCATCCAGGCTTGAAGGAGTTCGGCAGTGATCCAAGCCTTTCTTTTGAACCAGTAGACGACAGGCAGCTGCTTAATATTCTTAGAACATCTTGACTTCGCAGCCTTCTCGATCACCAGCAGCGGCAGCCGCTCTGTGCTGGTCATGTTAGCAGCCAGAAGAACTGTCACACACTCTTTACTTGGTTTTTCACTCATGCACGGATCCCCCTTAAACGCGATTGTCTTGTCAGGCAGAGCTTTATAGAACAGCGCTGTCTCATCGATGAAAATGTTGCACGACTCGTACGTAGAAAGGCGCAGGGATAGTCCAGACCGCCAGTCCTGCACAACTCTTTCGTCAACGGCACCTCTTCCACCACACACGTTGCGGAACACCAGCCCTTGTCACTTCTTGAAGCAGTCGAACCAGCCTTTCGGCGCACTCACGGAGTAAATGTTCATGGTCACCGCGGACTTCTCTGCTTGTGCGCTGATAAGGGGGCCGCTTAAGGGCAAAAGCACATCGCGTGAAACGGCAATCCAGCGCAACAGCGCTTCTTCTAGCTTGGGATGCGCTGCCGTTCGAAGCCTCTTTCTTTCCATGTCCCCGTCATACGCTTGCATAATCTGCTCATTGTTCTTCATGTAAGTGCTCAGCGTGCTTTTGTTCTCATGGAACTTTTCCATCACTTCTTTTCGAGATGCTCCCGCTTGCAAAGTCCTCAATATTTTCACCTTCGCAGCCAAATCCTTTGCTTCGTACTTCGCCCTCTTTGTTGCGGGAGTAGGGGCGGTTGGGGCCGCAGGAGACGGAAGGTAAGCCATCCCGGCGTCACTCGCGTGGTGGTCACGTGCGTGCGCACGAAGTAGACAACACAAACACACAGATACACAGAAAAATGCACGGTGATGAAAACGAAATGAAAACTGGTTAACTTTTCAAAAAACAGCAAACAGTAAGACTGCAGATGGCACTTATCACGTATAGATCAATAATTTACAGCACACTAGAGGTGAGCAATCCAACTCAACCGTCACGCAAATGTGTTCAACGCGCAAGAAAAAAGGAAAGGCAAATCTATGGGTTGCCCATTGCTGATGACAGTAGCGATGCACTGCTTTTCATTTTGGTTGTTTAAAGCACCATGTGTGTGTGTGTGTGTGTGTATGTTCTTTTTGGTGCCTCCGAGATGTACTATCCATGGACGAAGTTTTTAATCTCAGAGGCCGTAATCCGATCCCAAAGTGTTTTAGGCGCACTGTCGATTTGGCCGACAGAATCCGCTGCTGCTTCCCCGTCATGACTCAACCGCGGTTGGGCGTTTGAATTGACCGAAGCGCAGCCGAATTTGTCCGAATTGATGAGAGTTTTCAGTCATAGAGCAATGCACAGTTTGGACGGGACCAGATGCCATGGCCGAATTAACCAAAATTCCAAATTAACGGGGGTCGAACTAACGAGATTTTACTGTAGCAGATGTTCCACTGTGCGAGAGTTCAATATACACATGCACTAGTCCTGTACCTTTGCATGGAAATTCAAAGGGATTTCTCAACTGCTCGATAAAGCCAGTAATTATATATATCTAAGTTTGATACATCCGGGATTGACTGTATTTCAAAAACCAGGAGTAAGTGCTCAATCCAAAGGGAGCGTTTGTCCTGTGTGTCCTTCTTTGTGTTTGTCAGTGTCAAACAGTGACAGTTCGCGCTGGTTCTATTTATGTTAATTTCATCCACCCTTTTTGCTTGAGTACTGTGCTGCAGGTTTTGAGCAGCTTGCTGTTCTTGGTGTGACATTACAATTTGTTGCTATAGCATATATTCCTTTGACCTTATGGCAAAACAATGTGCGATACAGGCTCAGCTACCTTTGTGAAGACACTTCACTTTCGGGTTATACAGATTCCTATTGCAGAGGGATCAGTCATGGTTGTTTTTCCTTCCTCCATTTCTAACTCCAGACACCACTGATGCATGGAGTCTGGTACAGCTAAAGCCTTTGAAAAGAGACACACTCCTGATGGTAGTTCTTGTCCATTACCTGAGGTGTCTCTATAAGCAGGTTATCACTAAAGCCCCTTGATCTAGGAAAGTAACAACACTCTCCTTCACGTGTTTCCTCCTCGATTCTCCTCACCCATCTTTGGCACGCACTGTAGACTGTCCCATTTTTCGGCGGGGCTTCCACGGGCATTGCCGAATTCAATGGAGGCATGTGATTTCAGGCTACTTGTGCGCCATAAGAAGATTAGTTTCTTCCTAAAGCCGCATAAATGTGGCATGCTACTTCGAAAGCAGCTTCATGGAACGGTCTATGATGCAGGTGTTTTTTTTTTCTTCTGGATAATAAAATGCTTTACATTCGCGTCATATATAGTTTTGCTTGTGGCAACTACTATCGATGTGAAAAAGAGTAAGTAGCAGCACACTCACTACTATCAGCTTGAGATTCATGTCTCTGTCGAGGGTGCTTCCTGTGCTTCGCAGCAGGGTGGCGGAAAAATGATGTTTGTACTGTGTCGGGTTTTCTAGGATTTTTTCTCAAATCATTATGAAATACGCAGCTCAAATTGATCTTCAATGAAAAATAGCAGGAATGCATAGAAAGCAGCTGATCATTGAGATACAATGTATAATTTCGTTTACAAAATGACAAGGAACTAACACGCAGTGCTAAAAATTATTGGTGCAGTACTTCTCTGAATTATTACTTAACATTCATAATCGTAACTGACTGCTAAATATTCGTGGCCAAACTCATCGATGCTATACTTGGGGCTCGTGTTAAAGGGCCTTTAAACCTTTTCTGATATTTGCCCAAACATTTCAAGTAAACAAGCACATCACATGCAGAATGCCGTCACAATCAACGATGCCACACGCCGCAGCGCTACAGGTGTGGGCCACAATTTCGAAAAAACAATAGCTTCTCTTTTCTGGTCCCTGCCGTTCCCGTCAATGACATGTGTGACATCCATAGGTCGGCACTTTGAGAGACTACTCACTCGTACTCGCTCACCACAATTTTTTCAGCCTTCACCCTCACTCACGTTCATACTCACGTCTACTCTCACTCATAGGCCCTCACTCACGTTCATACTCACACCTACTCGCACTCATGAGTACCCACTAACGTTCATACTCCCTCCTTGTCACACTCAGAGTACCCACTCACGTTCATACTCACTCCTTCTCACACTCAAAATACTCACTCACGTTCATACTCACGCCTACTCACACTCACTCCTACTCAATCACGTTCATACTCACTCCTTCTCACACTCAAAGTACTCACTCACGTTCATACTCCCTCCTTGTCACACTCAGAGTACTCACTCACGTTCATACTCCTACTCACACTCATGAGTACTCACTCACGTTCAAACTCACTTCTACTCACACTGAAAGTACTCATTCAGGTTCATACTCACTCTTACTCATACTCATGAGTACTCACTCACGTTCATACTCACTTATACTCATACTCAGAGTACTCACTCATGTTCATACTCACTCCTACTCACACTCATGAGTACTCACTCACGTTCAAACTTACGCCAACTCACACTCTAGGCCCTCACTCACATTCATACTCACAACTACTCACACTGATGAGTACTCACTCATTTCATACTCACGACTACTCACACGACTACTCAGTACTCACTTACGTTCATACTCATGCCAGCTAGCACTCATAGGCCCTCACTCACGCTCATACTCACGACTACTCACACTCATTGTTCATGGTTCACGTTCCTACTCACGACTACTCACACTCTTAGAGAAACACGGACTCCTGGCCGAGTTGGTGATTCATTTTAACTGAGGTGTGCGAAAAACTGAAGTACAAAAAAAAGACACCTCGAGACAGCGCGCCGTGTCCAGGTATCTCCTTTTTGTACTTCAATTTTTCGTGCACCTCAATTAAGACTCATAGTTACTCACTCACCTTCATACTCACGCCTGCTCAAGATCATAGGCCTTCACTCACCTCCCCACTCACATAAGAATTCACCTTCATACTTACGCCTACCCCTACTCAGGCGCACTCACCCACGTACTTTTACATTCACACACTCATCGTTATCATTCCAGCAGGACAAATGCCTCCCTCCGTTCCGCCAGTCAACTCGGTCCTTTGCTTGCTGTTGCCTCTTCATACCCGCAAACTTCCTCATCTCATCTGCGCACCAAACTTTGTCTCCCCTTTTCCCGCTTTCCTTCTCTTGGAATCTACAAAATAACCGGCAGAAAATGAAAGTAATGAACAACAACCTGGAAAGAAAACAGCGCTTTGAGATAGGTGGCAGTGCACTTGAAGTTGGAAAAGGTATATACGTCTACTTAGGACAGGTAGTACCTACGGAGCCGAGCCACGAGACTGAAATATCTAGAAGAATAAGAGTGGGGTGGAGAAGATTCGGCAAGCATTCTCAGCTCATGGCTGGTAGATTGTCACTATCCCCTCAAGACGAAGGTATATAACAGCTGCATCTTGCCGGTACTTACCTACTGAGCAGAAACATGGGGGCTTACAAGGAGGGTTCAGCTTAAATTGAGGATGACGCAGAGAGCGATGGAAAGGAAAATAGTGGTTGTAACCTTAAGAGTCGAGAAGAGAGCAGAGTGGATCAGGGAACAAACCGGGGTTAAGGATATCATAGTTGAAATCAAGAAGAAGAAATGGACATGGGCCGGGCATGTAGTGCGTAGGCAGGATAACAGCTGGTCATTAAGCATAACTGACTGGATTTCCAGAGAAAGCAAACGGGTTAGGGGGAGACAGTAAGTTAGGTGGGCAGATGAGATTATGAAGTTCGTGGGTACATAATGGCAGCAGCAAGCGCAAGACCGGGTTGAGTGGCGGATCATGGGAGAGGCCTTTGTCCTGCAGTGGACGTTGTCAGGCCGATGATGAATATTAACATTGAGGTAGCGTTACGTGTACTCAGGTTGCTCAATAAACAATGGAGCGGAACAATTGTCGCTTTCTTTAAGGGTCGGTAGGTTCCACAAACAGGCAATGACTCAGCGCAATTACGACGCACCTGCATTTTCATTTGTGTGCCACGACGCGTAGGAGACGCTGAGACATCGTTTAGAATCTAACGTGTTACAAGCACTCAAAACGCGCTTTCGTAGGCTACGACGCACGTGCGCGAAGTATAGACGCTCTCGACGGCTTCAGTATACTACACGACCGCCGCTATTACCCGCCAGAACCCAAGACGTTGCCGCGCCATCTGGCTCGGCCGCTTCGTTCGTTCCACTGCCCCTAGCCCCTTCTGACAGCACTAGCGTGACAGGCGGGCGCCACGGCCACCCTGGCCGCCCGGCCACTGGTAGGTGTTCTCTGGCCCGGCGCGACCGTCCAGGCGGCGCCTCCCCTCTCTGCCTCGCCTTCAGATGGAATGCGTTGCGTACGGCAGTTTTGCATTCGAGAAATTGTGCGCATCTTCGGAGATGTTTTCCTTCCTCTGTGGGTCGCGCTCACGCGGAGACTTCGTTGGCTTCGTGCCGGCACTGACGATTGCAGGGGGCCTTATTTATGGATCTGCGGACGCGGTTAACGTTCATTGGCAGTGTACGTACGCAGGGTTATCGCGGACAACCGAATAAAACGGTAATTAACGAGTTGCGTTATGTGTGTTTTTGTATTAGCCCACGTTATGTGAATGATAGAATAAATTATCAAGGGTGATTGGGCGCTTATTCCACATTGTGTCTGCACTGTTGAAAGCATAATAAGCCGCCGAAAACTGAAGCGAGGGTAGAGATTGAAACGGCGATGCAAACAGGGTCCGATTACGCTATTGCATACTATACTATTGACGGCGAAGCTCAACCGTCCTGCAAGCTTTCCTTTTTTTTTTTCTTAATGGGGCACTGAGAAGGCGAAGTTTGCACACAGCTTCGTGTTTGAGAGGTCATGAGATAACTTAAGGTTTTCGTTCAAGGCAACCTTCACTTGAGGGTCAACGCAGAGATAGAAACTGCAAAATTGCTGCACACAATGTGCGTCGCGCACACAATGTGCTTTCTCTAGCGGGCCATTTCAGCGGTTTTTTTTTTTTTTTTTTTTTTTGTCGCTTGTGCAGTGCATTTCTTTTTTCTGAACCGGCTCGCGCGGCGATTTTTTTTAAAGGGCTTCTCAAGACCTTGTTTTACATGTATTATCAGCAGGTTGTGTAGACTGAAGGCGCAAGAGGTAAGTGCAGCAAGAACGGTAGCTATAGGGACAGGCAGTTCAAAGTTATTCAGCCTAGAAAATTCTAATTACAATAAAATGGACGGCTACCCTCAACTCGAGTTTTGCGCGATCACCTCGCCCCCCCCCCCCCCCCATCTAATGTAGGATGGCTCCCCCAGTTTCCAAACTAACTGAAGGCTTTTACGTACAGTGAGTTGCATGCCATAGTGCCCGTTGTTTCCAATGTATTGAGGACGCCATTGCGATGGTTACAAATATTTATCACACTCATAGTAGCTTTCTCATGTTCCTACTCGTTGCTACTTACACTCACAGCAACTCACTCACCTTCGCAGTCAAGTCTACTCACACTCATGAGTACTCGCCCACGTTCGTACTTACTCCTACTTACATTCATGAGCTCTCACTCACTTCTAATCACACTCATGAATACTCACTCACGTTCATACTAACGAATACTCACACTCATCAGTACTCACTCATGTTCAAACTCCTACTCACTCACGTTCATACTCTCTCCTTCTCACACTCAGAGTACTCACTTACGTTCATACTCACTCCTACTCACACTCACAAGCTCTCACTCATTCCTACTCACACTGATGAATACTCACTCACGTTCATACTCACGGACACTCACACTGATGAGTACTCACTCACGTTTATACTCACTCATACTCACACTCAAAGTACTCACTCACGTTCATACTCACTCTTACACTCACAATACTCACTCACGTTCATACTCAATTCTACTCACGCTCAGAGTACTCACTCACATTCATACTCACTTATACTCACACTCAGAGTAGTCACTCACATTTATACTCACTCCTATTCACACTCAGAATACTCATTCACGTTCATACTCACTCTTACTGACACTCATGAGCACCCACTCACGTTCATACTCACTTCTACTCACACTGAAACTACTCATTCATGTTCATACTCACTCTTACTCATACTCATGAGTACTCACGTTCTACTCACTCCCACTCATACTCATCAGTACTCACTCATACTCACACTCACCACATTCAAATGAGTATGAATGAGTGTGAGTCAGTGTACTCATGAGTGAGTATGCCGAGCTATGGTGACATCACCAGTGAAACTCAATGACGTTACGACTTTTGATGCTTGCAATTGGCCGAACGACAACCGACGACTTCCAATCATTCTGGAAACAGCTGTTCTCGCGCACCTTGCTGTTCTTGGTTGTGTTGCCGCTTGCGAATTGACATCTGCGGCCCGTGACGCAACACAGGGTCCATACCAGCACGATTCGTAGGGGCACGGGCTGGCACGACAGCAACAGCGGTTAGTCAACAATCAGTGCATCCAGATGACACACAACACACTTGACGGCGAGCTGGGCCGTCGGAGTGGCAGATCGCGGCAACCGGAAGTAGACTCTGTCTCGAACAGCGGGTCAGTGGTGTGGTATGCCGCGCGAGAGGAGGAGGGGCACTCAGCTGACTCAGCGAGGAGGGGCCAAGCAGTTTTGGAAGAGAGTAGCGTTGAAAAGAAGGAAAGAAGCGATCGTCGCATTTCGATCAAACGAGTGTGACTCCGCTATTACGGCACCGTTTCAAAAATTCTCACGGCTACGTGTTTGTTGTAGACTCGAGCACAACTTCCTAACCTGAACTAAATTTAAACCACTGGGTGGTTTAGGGGCCCTTTAATCAATATAAAAAGGTCTCCAAAAATTCGCAGAAAGGTGATCTTGAAGCACTCACGTTGTGAGCGATAATTTTAGACCTTTCTCTCGAAGTTAATATTACCAGGAAGCGAGTACGATCAGGTGAACACCCTTTACACATCACCCTTATGCACGAGAAAACCAAATAATAATCGACATTCAATCATGCACACGTGACATCCAAATTCAAATGCATATTGATTAACTGAAAAAAAAAAAAAAACTCGATTTTGCCAGCTGATGCTGCTCATATGCAATATCATGGGTGTGCTTACTGTTAGGACGAAAGCCTTAGATGCCTCATCAAAGGCGAAATATGACTGTCAGTGTCCCACGTCGAAGGTGTCTCGCGTCGTCGGGAACAGGTGATGCACAAAATTATCATCACGAGATGGCATCACCGTATGATGGCATGACGGCGTCGCATCTTGTAAAATTTCTGTTGTCATAACGTCACAGTGCCGTCACGTGATGTAACTTACGCCACATGACATAGCAGCTCATTTTGCTGCGTATCAGGCGGTTATTGTTTTCTTTTACATTTTTTTTTCCGGCAGGGCTTGTTTTTCTTTTTTCTAGCACCAGATCGCCCTTGTGTCATTATTTTTTGTGTGAATACCCCCCCCCCCCCTTTCCACATTCATGAAAAAGAACCTCATCTGGTGACCATCGTCACTGTCACCTCGATCTATTCGTTCATTCACTTATTTTTTTTTTTTCACATTCATTTTCAATGGATCTTAACAATCACAATAAGCGCGATGAAGAAGCTGTGTTATAGCAGGTAACTGTTCGCTGCGGAAAGCAGTTTCTGTAGTTTATTTGAGAGTAAATAACAGTTGATATAGGCTCGACGAAATATTTAGCACATTCAGAAGAATCCTATTTTTATGGAACGCACCATTAGCCACAAAACAGAAACTATATTGATCAGGCAGGAAGAATACTCAAAATACATACAGCATTCGGAGACGCTTTCGTACAAGTAGTAAGAAAAGTGCCGTAACTCTCAAAGAACATGTTCTTTGATAAAACGAAGTTCTTTCGGCCGATGTACTGCAGCAACTGCTTCTTACGAAAGCTATCGTGCTTACCTTGGGTATCGTAAAAAGGATCATGGCCATATATATACAGGTTGCATCAGGTATGGGGACAAGCTTACGGCATAGCACAAGCAAACAGCGCAGAAAACAAAGGGGTGCGCAATGTCCGTTACGCAAGCTGCGTGCACCCTGGTGGTAAATGGTGCAAGCGAAAAAGAAAAATATCAGCACAGTGCATTAGTTGCGTGTTTCCATGCGCAACTGCGAAGGAGACCAATCATTGTGGAGAAACAGCTGCATAGAACGGGAGGATTCGAAAGGGGCAAGGAGGGAGAGAGGAGGTCGCGCGAGCGGCGGCAAGTACCGTAGATGGCAGTACTTTCCTAAGATCAAGGGGCTTTAGTTACCACATCCTCATTTTGTGGTCAACTACTTTTTTGATTTTTGGCACAGCAGTGTCCTAACTAGTTGTCTCTAATATCAGTGTCTATTATATAGGGGTTCAACTGTATTACGTACTATAAACGATGCACACTTTTGTCTTCAACATTGAACTGAAAAATTTTGTATTGTGGAGGACCTGATATGCAAAGTCTTAATTTCCATGGGGTCTAGACATGTAGTGCAGTATGTAAAATGCTTGATCTTCTGGCACCCTGCTAATCTAACATAGCTATGAATTCTGTTCATTTCAGGATGGTTTTGACTTTTTGCTGTCGTACTACGATGACCCCCGGTCCTCGTTTCCGGGGCCGATTTACAGCTGGATGGCAGCCTCGGGTGTGCCAGACTTCATTGAGAAGCTGCACTGCGCAGCCAAGGACTTGCACCTCAAGAGCACAAAGACACCACAGCCAAACCTGAGTGGCCAGAACTCATCAGTTCAGTGTGCCTATGCTTGAGGAGGCCATCTCCATCAGAGGCGGGCCTCTCGCCTCAGTGGCATGCACATAATTCAGTGCTGCTTGCAGTTAGGCAATTCGACGTATCTATATCTTTACTGGTGAGCTCAGCATTATGAAATTGCAAGTAATATCCTTGCTGCTAAGGCATGGGCACAGTCAAAATTTTGTGATGCACAGTAGATATGACTGGCTGAACTGTCATATCATTTCTTTTTTTTTAACCAGTAATGTTCATTATCAGGCCAGTGTGATTTACCAAGCATGTATGTGGATTTCATTTACCGTTTGAAAGTATGATTTGCTGATAAGAAGCTGAATTAGTCGTTACAGTGTGATATCATATGATCATTTAGTACTTGTACGGGAGCCAGATTTAGGCGGCCATAGACAGTTTCCTCTTTGGTTTCTTCGTCGCAGAAAATGGGTTCTCATCTAGGTACGTGATGGCATAGGCCTGTGAAACTAAATTAGACGTTATGTGATATTTTAGAAGCTAATATGCGGGTACGAGAGTGAATTTTGGACTACCGTAAACAGTGCATGCTCAGCTGAGCTTTCTTGGCTGGCAGAAAAACCTTTTCTCGTCTGGCTAAGATGTGACTTCATCATGGGCCTGTGTGAACCAGCCAAGGCATACTGCCACATAAACATAGCCATTTCATAATGAAGCACCTCTGTGAAAACTCTCCTCAACTTAACAATGCACAATAGTTTTTTTTATATTTGCAGCAGTTGTTTCATTAATGGAAAAGAAGTATTCATTTGTATAGCGTTCAGATTTTGTAGATGTTTCGCTCACTTGAAAGTTGGTTTCATGTGGAGGTTTGTTCTACTTCGTTTTCCCCAAATTACATCTTCTATATTCAACCCTTTCATTATGTAGTTATGCATGAACAGCACCAATATTATGGTATTCTAAGCACCAGCAGTACTAAAAGCTGTTTTGTGAAAACTTCATTTTTGCATTTGACCTAACCTCACATAGGTGTGTTCATAAATAGCCATTACAAGCCAAGGAAATCAGCTATAATTTGCAAGACACTGGGACGTGCATCAACTGTGCAATAGCTGCCGGTGGGGAACAAATATTTCTTGCCCTTTTGTAGATAGTTCCTCCAAAAATTTTGTGGTACTGATTCTTGGCCACATTGAGCAGACATAATGTTAATTTTCCCATCTGTGCTGATATTAGGACAGCAAGAGAGACAAAATGGCTCTTGGAAGTTAGTTGAAACATTTGCCAAGAAGATTATGGGACCTCTTACTTCATCTGTTGTTCATGTAAAAATAAAGATGTAGGGACTGAGAGATTTTATTATTTGAAGGTTTGCATATAAGTTCACTAAATTTGTTGCAGAATTGAACAAAAGTTCTTTAAGTAATCAGCTCATCCTAGAACTTGTTTTTAAAGGATAGTGTGTTGTATCTCAGTGGCTTTTGTTTATACATTGTTGGTTTGAAAATTACGTTCTCTGAAGAGCATCAGTATAGGTGTATGCAGTCACTTTCTGTGAGCAGCACTATGAAAACATTTTTTTTTATCATCGACTTGCATATATTGAAGATAAATATGTGTTACTTCTATTACAGATAAATATGGTAAGGTAAATTGGCTCTGTTGTAACATAACTATAAGCTTTAACTAGTTAGTGCCAGTAGTCTGTAGATTATATTAGTGAACATTACAGTTCAATGCGAATGCAGAAAATGTTAAAGTGTAAGTAAACTTATCAGTTGCTCCTACTATTTCATTTGTTCATATCGAGAACTTTTATTTGGATTTGCAGTAATGTCTGGATTATGTATTGTGTTGGTTATGGCCTAGCTTGTCTTATTTCATCTTGGATTTCATGTTTTAGAAGGGATTACAGGGAGAAGGGGCAAAGGGACTATAGTAGCTTTTATCAGCTACACTGCAGCAATGTGTCTACACGCAATGGCAATATTTGATGTTGCGCCAAATCATTATTCTCATAATTGAAACATTCTTGTTCTAAACATGCGTTTAGTAATTTTTTTAGGCAAGTTTTGTCTTTTCAAACCTTTTTGGTCCAGAAGCTCCATGATTTTGTCTTAAAATGCATTGAAGAACCCCCACGATGAGTGCCCTGGCTTTGCCAAAATAATGAGCAACGTTACTAGATACTTTTCCAGTTGTCAAACTCCGCCTGGATCGCCGCACAAACTTGACCCCTCTCTGTTTACTGCCGCCAGGGGCGCTCGTGCCACGGTCGGCCCGATCGAGCGCGTCGGCGCGCAGCTGAACAGGCAACTTTCCCCTGCAGTTCAGCGCAGTAGCGGGTGCTGTTCATAGGTTCTGCATGCTTTTTCGGCTAACATTTTCCTTCTATTTGAGGCAAGTTGCCTGCTATTATACAGAAAACCGGAAAACGC
Organism: Rhipicephalus microplus; assembly: GCF_043290135.1. Classification (NCBI taxonomy): domain Eukaryota; kingdom Metazoa; phylum Arthropoda; class Arachnida; order Ixodida; family Ixodidae; genus Rhipicephalus; species Rhipicephalus microplus. Next base: position 38,302,412 of record NC_134710.1, on the reverse strand, counting down.
AGACTGGGCGGCTTGTATTGCTCGCGAACTTTCGATAAAGAAAGCACCGCGTATCGCGAATGTGCGTCAGCAGGTTGGTTCGTAACAGCTAGATTATTTTCGCACACTATCACGCCCACTCGCACGCGTGGTTGCTTGTGGAAGTTGGTATAACAAGTTGCTTCTTGAAAGCGCCAACTACCGGCGAGGACAAGAGAAAAACGTCAACTCAAAGCGCTCGTACTCACCTTTGCAGCAGCCCAGCTCCTAGCTCAGCAGTGGACGCCGACGAAATGTATGCACGCCCTGACAAACATTTATTTTACGCACAAGCAGGAGTGCTTCACATATCCAAAGAGCCAAAGTAATGCGCCAGCACACACTTAAAACACAAACGTACACACATTCAAAGAACCTTATTCGGCTGCTGCGTGATTGCTCACAGCAGGCGGGCCTTTTTGTTCGCTATTGCCACTTTTTGGCTGCTTCCGAGGCGGCGGTTCACATCCCGCGAGAAGAAATGCATGCGGGTAATGATAAAAAAGTTCAGCAGTTGGCACGTGAATGCTGAATTGTGCTGGTCACAGCCGAGTCGAGAAAGGTGGTGCTTCTCCAACTCTTCCAACACTTTCCAAAATATGTCCCCGCAGAGATCCTCCTTGTCCAGACAAGCTGAAACTACTTTGCTGACTATTTTAAAAAACGTCAACATCTTCTGTGTTGGATGCTTTAAGCTGCCTTGCTTGAAGCTCCTGTAGTCGGTTAGGTAGCTGTCAGAAGCAAGCACAGGTGTGGCGGAGGTGATGTCCTCTATGCAGAGATGGCATGTTGCATGCTTGGTGAACTTGTGTATGACATAGCCACACAGGTAGTACACAACACTGTCCTCCACCTCACCCTTGAAATAGGCGTGGTCGCTTGGCCCTTGCTCAGATGTGTCAGCAGAAGCAGTTGTAATTTCCATCATTTTGGCTTCCACTATGTCATGCAGGCGGACTTTCTCTTCTTGGTGGGCGTCCTTGGACGACAACAGAATCAACGAGTTCAGTCGACCAGCCTTGCAGCCGCCGTCCCTCTTGCGCCATTGTCGATAGCTCCTCGAACAAGGACTGGGTACTATCGAGTGTGACGCTGCCTGACACAGAGCCGTCTCTCTCCCCATAGTCGAAGGGGTTCGGCACTGTGTTTTCTTGTTCGGCGTCGTCCTGAACATTCCGACGCTTCGGTTGGAGGGGTGACCTCACGGCAGGAGCTTTGCATTTCCGCAAAGGCTTCGAAAGATATTTCGGACAGTTGGGAAACAAGCGGGGTACGGCATGATCTTTGAGGCTCCACTTGTCTCGCGGTATGACGACGACGTCACCGCGGATGTTGTGCACTAAGTTTTTCACAAGGTCTGCTTCCTGAAAGTGAAGGTCGCACACAACACAAAAGCTCGTGAGCTCCCTGTCGCTCCTTGGGATCGCGTGTTGCCATTCTTGAAGCCTCGAAGTTTCGTTGGGCGGTTTGAAAAAGTGTCTCTTCTCAGCTGCGCTCTTCGCAGAGTCGTAGCCGCTTTTGCAGCCGGTCACAAAGCAACGGGGCATTGCTTCTCACTACACAGTCACAGCAGTCATCGACATTCTACGTCTATACACGGGAAACAAAAGCAAACGCGCACAACAACTCGAGCAGAACGATGCGGTCGCCTTCTGCGCTCGCAGGCCGGTTCCTTCGCGGTTGCACCTCTCACCGAACCGGGCCAATCGTGTCGCGCGCGCCCCCACGCGGCGCTCAATCGAAAAGCGTCACGCGCCGCGGCGGAGTTTGACAACTGGAAAAGTATCTAGTAACGTTGATAATGAGAGCACGAAAAGTGAACTTTAAAGAAACACTGAAGGCAAATGACAATGTCCATCGGAGCGAAGGTCAGTGGTTTGAATCTCTAAAACATCATTATTATGAACAGCAGGGCTCTACATGTATTACACCATACACGCCACAAGTGGGACATTTTGAAATGGTCCCAATAATGTCAAAAGATCCGACTGCAATTCTTCACTAGTAATCAAACCAGTTTTAATTTAAAAAAATAACCTTCCGCGCATTACAACATGTAATAAAATGCTGTTTGTCCATTTATATTTGATTGAAGAAGAAAATGACTGCTTCGCGTTACCATGTGGGTTGGGGTGATTGGTTTAAAAGTTCTGTTTTCGCGAAGTTAGATGGTGCCGTATAGCGGGCCCCACTTATCCAGCCATAACCAGGCCAGCACTTTATTTTTATTGCAGAAACATTGTGCATTTTATTTGTAGTGTGAATGCATTGCAACAGCATAATTGCGAATAAGTTGCTTTTTAAATAATGTTTATATTAAAAATGTTAGGAAAATACAAACGTGTCAATGACTGTGATTGCACAAAGCATCACAAAATGTTGACACCATCGTCCAGTTACCCTGAATTTCTACAACCCTTTGCGTATGTCAGCGTCCGCGCAGTAAATGAGGCGAGCAACGTTCAGCAAGGCAACTGCTACATCTAGAAAGGCTCATTTTCAGGCAGGTGATTTGAAGTGTGCTAACGCTGTGTGGACCACTAAAACGTAATTTTTAGGGGTGTGCGAATAACCAAATTTTCGAATATGAATCGAATATAAATACATAGCGTCGAATACAAATCGAATAATGAGGAGGTGCAATTTTTTTCCACCAATAATTATTACTCAATTATATATTTTTGTTGGAAACAGCACAGTTGTTATTGTACTAGTAAGTTATTGTGCACGAAAATTCAAAAGAAAAATGTATACTTGCCAAAAAGCATAAGACTGTATTAGTTGAGCTTGTGACTGTGATGTCTTGGGTTCAATCCAGATGTTGAAGAAACCTTTTGTATCTTTTTTTTTTTTGTGGTAGCACTTTATTAAAAAAAAGTTTTCATACCTATCATGATGACTAGTGAGCATGAGGCCACCGGTTTGATTGTTCGACAGTTAATGTTGTGTACTTAAATCTAAGCAATTATTAAAGCAGCCTGGGTGGTCACAGTTGAGCCCTGTTCCTACACTCAGTTTTGGCTCGAAAGACCCCCGATTTGATAGTTTTCTTTTTAATTTTCTCCCCTGTTCTCACCAGTCCAGCCACTAAGGAAAAAAGGAGTACTTGGGGCATTTTTCAACTACACAGCAATACTCGTTATCTCGCTTGCTTCCGTTGCCTTTCTCGAAAACTGTGCGCTCGCCATTTTCCGATCAAGAATGCTGTGTTGCACTCATAGCTGCACGATTGTGACCGAGGTGCACCGGGCACGCAGCGGTAATGTGAGGTAATTGCGCGAGATATATAATTAGTGATGTGTGATAGAAAGATACCCCGAATACACCTTTTTGTTAATGGAGCCACAACTCCCGGGAGCAAGGCCACTATTTTGCCGCATCGCAACCCTCGTCAGCGCACTGGCTGCTGACTGCAGTAAACTGGCGTTGGCAAAACAGCATGATCGCAGTAACGGTTGATTGCAGGAGACGTTGCCGCTGGTGCGTGATGTGCGTACAACGGATTTTCAAAGGCGCTGTCCGGAATGCAGCGGAACTACACATTAATTCGTCCGTCACCTTACGTGCGCCGCCATAGCAACGGAGAACTATACGTGATAACGCCATTGTAATGTTACCAAAAGTGTATGGCCTTTTGTATGTTTGCCATTGCGGTGAAAACACTTCAGCTCATTCGCATGACCATATTCGCTACCATGAAATCATTCCGGAACAATGAAGAGAGTATACATGCTGAAGTAGCGGCACAGCTCACGGACAACTCGTCAGGCTTTGACATGGATGGATGGATGAACAAATTTTTATTAGCAAAAACTGCCGTGGCTATACATGAACTGCGTCACCATCGTACATCAAACTGAGCGCGCGCCGCGCCCTGTAACGCATACGCGTGTATTTGCCCTTGCGAACAGATGTTTTTTTTTTCTTCATGCTCGATCAGCACAGGACCAAGCAAAGATGTCAAAACTATTTTGTCGAGCCGATGTGGCAGCGGTGAATTGCCTTTTTTTTTCACGAGTGGTACGCACTTGCGGTCCAGGGCACAAGGGCGCGGCAGCGGACGACGTGGTTGGTAATTTTCTAATATATGGTTATCAAATCGAATACAAATATTACAAATGCAGTATTCGAAACTTTAGAATATTCGCACACTCTTTGTACTAATTTTATTTCAAAGTAACCATATCCTCAGTACGAAAGCAGCGTTACGAGGTTTCTGGATCGCTGTTTCAGCCATCGACGACAACTTAATGTCTGCCTTTAGTGTCCCTTTAAAGACCGTCAACTGCCCAGAACATGAAATGAAATGACTGCACGGATGAAAAGATTGTTGGTCATAGGGGCTCAAACAAACTCTGTTTTCAGCACGAGAAGTGGAGCCATATTTTTATTTCTTCATCGAAAATCGTAAAGGCCTGTGGCACCACCTGGTGGCCGAAACTTCAATTATTCGATGTGCCCTGTCACGTGACCGGAAACTAGGGTACGGAGCATAAAGTTCATATACAGACTCTGGAGGAAAAGTCGGGAAAGCTGTAACCACCAAAGCGCTGACATCTTGGAACATTGTCGTTGTTTCCATTACGAAACTAAAGAAGTGCTAAATATAGCAGTTTAAAACACTCCGATTCTCCCACTATAAATCATAAACAAGCGTCTTCACGTGCTATAAACAAACGTAAATTGTGTTATATGTTTATATCAACTACATTTAGAAAAGATAAAATGACCATTTATGCAATTTACTGCGTGCGGAAAGGAGCGTTACCTTCTCGGTGACTTCACTTGGCTCATGTGTCAAGAGAGCAATCGCGACGCAACAAGCAATCCACAACACAGGCACATCAACCTTGGGTGCAGGCGCACGCAACACGGTACAAATATACTACAGGAAAGCTGTGTAAAGCCGCATTGTTTCATTGTAATGGCTTGTTACTTTTAAAAAGTAGTTGTAAAGCTCCGAATAAACCTGGTTAAGCATAGTTACAGGAACTCATGCGAAAGCATAATAATGGCAGCATGCACAAGTCGCTAGAAGGGCTACCGGCATCACCATCAGTTGTCAGAGTTGCTGGTCAAAAAAGCTCATCAGTGTTCAGAAAATCGAAAAATACTGCTTAAAATTAACTACATGCCTTTGGGAGTAACTACTGCTGCTGCTAACACTGTGAAGGGTTAGCTTTAGGACGCACCGCGAAAAACTGGGTCAAAAAAATTTGTTAGTTCTTTTAAAGTGACAAACTGTACTTTACATGTGATGCAGTAAGATGAGCCTACCTATGGCAAGACTGTTGCTTTGACATTATTGACTTTATATCAATCAATGGATCACATTGTCGATTACAAAGGTTTAGTTAAAAGTTATGAGTCCCTTCACCGTAGTGAGTACCTAAAGTTTTAGTCCTGGCGTGATTTTGGCTCGCTATTCCATCAAGAATATAAGCGCCCCAGCACAATTCATGACATGAAGATCGATTTCTGAAATCAGTTTCAACTCTGTGTGCTGTTTATTGTGGCCCCAATTTCATGAGGCATTGCTTTTGTTTGGAATATTAGTTGTTAATGGAATCTAGTTGTACTATAGGAAGTTGGGTGCTAGTCATCTTGGTGATTGTTTCTTTATACAAGTTTTCTGAAGTTAGTGCGATGTCCTGTGCTACTATGTTCTTCTTTATTTTTGTTTGGCAGTAGTATATGTTGGCTGTTACCCTACCCTGTAATATAGAACTGTATTGAAAAGGTGGCATCTTTCAGCTTGGTTACTGTAGTCATTCACTTCACTGAGGAATGGCTTATTGTAATGTACCCTCCTTTCGTGGTGCCTCAGTTTCTTATACCTCAGTTTTCTTGTACACCATTCCTTGTCATGTTTTAGCCTTAACCTTTCGACCATGATTTCTTGTTGTGTTATGCTGTTGTAGTTGTCCATGGATGAAAGTGTATTGTGGAGGCGATTTTTCGTCTTAGTTTATTCTCAGGATTCTATATTTGTGTCGGCTTGACTAACCAATTAGTACATCTACGAACTATCTGTGGCATTTTGTGGTTATCAAGCCTGACCTGGCAGGAGAGGTTTATTGCTCCTCTTGTTTAGCGCACAGTTTTTACAGTAGAAATTTTGATAGCTCCTTAGCCAATTTTCTTGCCGGTAGTTTGTGCAGTAATATTTGTTTGGAAAACTTTTGGTTAACTTTTGGTCACTAATTCCAGTGAACTATGATGGATGGTTATGAGTCATGCTCGTTATATTTTGTGCCACTTTATCCTCTCACTCGCCAATTTCTCTTATTTTCTTAATGCTAACATGTGGCATAATCTGAGTTGTACTACAATCGCCTTCTGTTTTAGTTCTGCTTTCACCAACAGCGAACATGCAAAACTATTAAGCATGTATTTAAAGAGCCTTAAAGTAGTCATGACACCCAATTTTCAATCATAACCTGTGTTGGGTAGGTTAATCCTTGTGCATTCACAAATAGACTAGTGAAATTTGAGTGCAATTGGGTCACGTACTTAATTTATAATATTTTTATAAACACAAGTGGCTTGAGAGTCGAGCAACACTAGTCCACTCGCAAGCCTTGACGTGACAAGCAGCTAGCTGTGCGAGCGTCTGCATTCTAGTGAACAATTATTTTTTTGTGATCAGCTGCACGTGAAATTGAAATATCTGAGCTTTTTTCAGCTGGGCACTAAAATTGAACTATGTGTAGCAGCTGAAACTTCAATAGAGGACAACGGCTCCACACTTTACGTCACATGCGCCTTGGCAAAATGACAGTCGCCGGTGATGGATGGGTTTCGCAGCCGGCGACTTCGAGGGCTTGCACTAAAGTATTCTTTTACAGCTTACTTTTCATGTCTGTATCGGCATAATAAAGCCGCTACTTCTAGTTTTTGCTGAAAACCATACATTGTTGGGCAACTGTGTCATGGCCCCTTTAAGACATGGGCACAGCATCCCAAGAAGTGAGAAATGTTGCATAAATTTGGTAGTATTGTAACTGATACTTGCTTGTGGCGGGTGCTGCCCGGAACCGACTTTACTGCATGTTGAACATGTCACATTGTGCAGATGTGGCAGTTTATCGTTTGATACGTGACGTCCCAGGCTTGGAATTTTTTGTGACAAACATTAATTTCAAACAGTGCTGTTTCTGCTTTGCTATGTGTGAATGAGTAATGGCACCTTCACATATAATATACAGTAGTGCCTTGCAGAATGAACCTAAATTTTTCTGTTGGGAGTGTTCTGTGTTAAAAGTTCATTCTGAGGGAGGTGTTATTTTCATGGTTTCCTGTATGAAACCTATTTGATCTTCGAGCCTGGTTATCGGGGCAGAAAGAAAACATCCCTGAAGTTGTTACAGCAAATTGAAGATACTGTCGGTGTATTACCAAGTATTGAGATTAGGCGGAGGAAAGGGGATTATTTACACTCTCCAAGCATCTCCACACAAGTCACGCTTATTTCAGGTAGAAGGCACTGCTGTAAAAAAAACTCTCGTTTCTGTCATCGCATTCTTTCATTCCAGTTTGTAAAAACTGATACGACATCACCTACACATTTGTAAACGCAATGCAAAAGCAACGTGAGGACCTGGCATGACGAAAAATTGGGGTTTATAAACATGGAGATTGTAGACATTTCTGCATGCTTACTTGTTTACTTTGCTCTGATGAACTGTGTTCACTTAGGAAATGTGTGCCAAGCAAGTGATTCACTAAGTGAGCCACCACTATTTTATCCAGCTATTCATACAATTGCATTGCGAGTTCACAGAGCATGACTTATGGTGTAACTGCTTTTAATTTTAGGTATCGCTTGCTATGTCCATGCAACCCCCTTGGGAGCTTTGGTATTTCTAGGCTTGCAGGGAAGGAAAAGCTAAATATGTGGGCCCTGGAATAATGGCAAGTGTTGTAGAGCTAGAAAGTCTGGGAAGTCAGAGTGAGGGTTTTTTTCTTCTTTGACAAATGCTGGTCTCTATTTTTCCACTATTTTTTTTTATATCTACTGATCAGCCATCATTCACTCTAAACATGATTTGCTTTTTTTTTTTTTGAGTTAGCATTTATTGTTATGATTTAACAACAAAAATTATTGCTCCGTGGGCGTTGGATGGGGGATGTATAGTCTTGCATACTGGCCTTAGCAGGGTGGGGGGAGGGGGTGTGGTTACTCCTCCAAAACTGGGATGGAGGAGGGTGTTTCACCAATGACAACTAATAAAAATAGTGTTTTTCAAGGCCGTCAACAAGTGCCCTCCCCTCCTTCTGAAAAATTTCCTAGTTATAGGCCTGTTTGCATACATTGTATTTGAGCACAAATAACTTTCGCAAACTTTATTATTGCCATACTTAACATTTCATGTGGGTTATGGTCATCATAAGCTACATCAACGCACAAGCATCAATTAAAATGGTTCCCGCTTGCCAAGCATTGTTGCTTTTCTTTTAAAGGTGTCACTGTAAGCATGCTTACGGAAAAATTTCTAGTGAAGCGAATAAAATGTATGAAAGTAGGAAGCCTTGTTGTACCTTAAAGTTGTTGCAGTATCATGATGGGGATGAATAAACTGTTCTATTCTCATGTTTGCTCTTTTGGTGCCTTCATTGGAGCAATGCAGCTGGTAAACTCAACAAAAAGTTATGACATTCATTTCTATGTGTTGTGCTTATTTGATATTTAGGAAGTCTGTGTGTGCATGTGTGTGTGTGCGTGCATGCTCTTGCTGTTGGAATATATTGATTGGCCTCAGGAATCTACTGCCGTGAAATTCTATCAAGCATAAGCGGAGCTGCTGGTATTTAGTGCTGTTGTGATCGGCCTCCCTGGCTTGGCTCCGTTTAAACGCATGAGTCATTGGGGCTGAGCCTACCCTGATTTATTACGAATAAGCCCTCCAAGAGATGCCCCAAGAGCGGCGACAACACAAAAGTCGTTCCTCGAATTATCCAGGGCTGTCGGCGCCTCTCGTGAAACCTTTTGGACAGGCCTGACCGACTGACGGATTAGCAAGAGCTGTGGGCCGTCGAGGCGGCTTGCTTTGTTGATCAAGATGCCCCGTACAATGAGCCAAGCGTCTGAGATTGGTGTTTGTGTGCATTTGCCACGTTCTCCAGGGTGCATTCATGCCGCCGTTTCCACAAACCGTGGTCTGCCCGGCGCCTCACACTCATCAGTGCAACGGTATACAGAGTTGATTTGCACGTAGGACTCAATGTCTTCACTCTGTGCTGTCTCTGAAAATCCAACACCGAGATCATACATCGTGGCCAACGAAGATAGGCACAACGTGTCGTGCACGTTGTGCCTATCTGCACAAACACTGCACGTGTCGTGCACGTTGTGCAGTGTTTTCTCGCTCGCCATAGGACGTGTGAGACGCTGTCCGAGCCAGCGCGCAAACAGGACGCTTCGATGGCTGACAACAAAAGAACATTTATTAAATCAGCATATGGCCGAGGAGGAGAAATGGCATTAGTGATGCTAACAATGCCATAACGCACGCAGCGATGCCATAGGCCACATCTCCCTTTCTTTCTTGAAAGAAGATGGCTTGACTCAGAACTCTTCTACAAAGCGTCGTGGCTTTCTGCATTTTCTGGTGCTACGCCTTGGTGGTTGGAGTGGTGATCCGGGGGCCTGTGGCGTTGAAGTTTCTGTTGAGCTGTGGGCTCGCATGGGCTCTCGGTTACAGCAGAACTCTTTCTTATCTTCGTTGGCCACGATGTATGATCTCGGTGTTGTATTTTCAGAGACTACAATCGCTGGATGCCACCCGTAAATTCGGCTGTTAAACACTGCGACTTCGGATCCAGGATGTAAATGTGCTAGGTCTCTTGTGCCTTTGTCGTAGTACATCTTCTGCTGCTGGCGGATCTTCTTGAGTCTTGCCGCCACCTGCTTGGGAGGCACTGTCTTAGGCTCTAGTAACTCGATGTGAACAAGCAGCTGTGTTCCTGTTTTTCTTCCCATCAGTCGCTAGACTGGGGACTGCAAGAGCTTGTCTCTTGGAGTGTCTCTCGACTCAAGAAGGGTGTTGTAAAACCCTGTGGTCCCATAGGCGGTCTTATTAAATAGTTTTTTTGCCTCCTGAACGGCTCGTTCCACCATCCCATTGAACCGTAGATAGTGCGGACTTGATGTGGTGGGCTCGATGTCACACTGACTCATGTATTCAGCAAATTTGTGGTTGTTAAATGGTGGTCCATTGTTGCTGATAAGCTTGCAACGTAGACCATGAGTAGCGAAGACTACTTGGAAAAACATAATGGGGGCTTCAACGGTCGTGTGTTTTAAACGTTGAATCTCGGAGTAGAACGTGCAAAAGTTGACAATGACCCCATATTCCTCTTCCTCGTGGCAGAAAAAAATTGATGCCAACTGTTTGCCAGGGCAGTTCCGGTGTTTTGTGGCTCATCATCGGCAGTCGTTGGTACCTGGGCGTATGTTTCCTGCAGAGTGCAAATCGATCTGCTTTCTCTTGAATGTCTCCTGACATTCCGGGCCTAAACATAACATCTCTGGCGCGTTGCTTCATTTTTTCTGGTGCTCTTCCATGGGCTGCATGCAAAAGGCCTAAGACATGGTTCCTCATGCTGCTGAGAATGATCCGTCGGTTGGATCGGAAGAGGATATAATCTTCAACATAGGTGTCGTCACGGTACGGCCAGTAAGTTCGAATTTGTTCAGGGACTGACCTTTTGTCATCTGGCCATGTGGTACTCCCGTATTCCTTTAGGGTACATAGGTTGTTGTCTTGGCTTGTCTCACGCTTGATCTTCTGTAGTTTTTCGGTGGAGACTGACAACTCTTGCACGACATTTACTTGGAAGTGTTCTTCCAGCACCTTTTCTTTTGACTGAAACAGAGACGAGGCATCTGCTATAAAGATCTCAGTTCCTGGTTTATACATTATCTTAGGCGAATACTTTTGGAGTCTCAGTCACATCTTTTGAAGATGTAATGGACACTGGTGAAGCGGTTTCTTGAAGATCGTCTCGAGTGGGCAGTGGTCACTTTCCACCGAGATGCTTAGCTGTGCAAAGACATAGTCGTGAAATGTGGTGCATCCGTGTACAATGGCTAACATTTCCTGTTCAATTTGTGCATACTTTTCTTGTGCGTCAGTTAGTTAGCAAGAAGAGTAAGCCAAGGGGTGTCTATTCTGCAGGATGACCGCTTCTACTCCATTTTGGCTGGCATCTACTAGTAGCACAATGGGCTGTGTCTTGTCATAGTATGCCAGGACCGTTGCTTGTGACAAGGCTTTCCGCTGGCTCTCAAAGCTTCGTTGCTGCGCGTCTGTTCATACCCATTCGTTGTCCTTCAGTAAGTCACGCAGTGGTGCAGTTATCTCCGACATGTTTGGGATAAATCTGGCAACAAAGTTTACCATTGTCAGGAATGTCTTGAGTTGCTTGGTGTTCTCTGGGACTTGAACCGCGAGAATCGCTTCTGCTCTTTTCAGGTCAATCGAGAGTCCTTGGTCAGTCAGCCTGAACCCTAGATAGTGTACCTTAGTTTTACAGAAATGACACTTGAGCTCGTTCAGCTTGAGGTTTACTTCTTGGCACCGTTACAAAACATTTCGCAGACGTCTGTCGTGCTCCTCCTTAGTTGAACCCCATACCAGTATGTCATCCATGACTACGTCGACGCTATCAAGACATTGAAGTGTTTGATGCATTGCTTTCTGGAAGACTTCTAGTGCTGTGGAAATTCCAAATGGCATTCTTAGAAATCGGTATCTTTCGTATGGTGGGCTCATGGTGCATAAGTATGAACTGGGCTTGTCAAGTTGGATTTGCCAAAATCCAGTGGCAGCGTCTAACGTGGAGAAGTACTTGGCAGAATCTATCTTGGTCTTGGTCACGACGTCCTCAAGCGTCGGCATGTGGTAGTATTCTCGTTTGAGTGCCTTGTTAAGGTCGACATCCTGGATCCAAGCAAATTCTTATCTTGTCTTTACTACAACTACCATTTGACTTGCCCATTCAGTCGGTTCGGTGACAGGCACGAGGACTCCATTTGCTTCCATTCTGTATAGTTCGGCCTTGACCTTTTCACGGAGAGGTGGTGCAATGCTACGGGCGGGCTTGACTATGCCTTGAAATCCCTTGTGTAGGTTCATTTGGTAAACCACACCACATAGCTCACCGAGGCCTTTGAATGTGTCAGCAAACGGTTTTGCCACTTCATAAAGTTGGTTCTCAGTAGTTGTGAGTGTGACCACAAGTAGGATGAGTTCTAGCTTCTGAGACAGTTCACCGCTGAGAGCTGTTGGCACGCGTTCTTGCACAAAAAAAAATTGTGCTTGAGCAGGTTCGTGTTTGCTTGTAGCTTGTAGGATAACTCTTTCCATTGCTTTTTTCTTCTGCCCCAAAAATGGGTTAAGCAGCGTGTTGCTTGCTTCCGGTTGCGTGCTTGTAACTACTTTCAGTTGCTTGAGCAAAATCACTGAACAGTTCGCTCTGGTGTCTGAGTTGCAGAGCACTGGCCTGCTCTCAATCTTGATCTCGGCCTTCCAAACTCCACTCGTTTGCAAGTGGGTTTGCGAGACAGCATGAAGAAAGTAATTTTCTTCGCACTCGAGGGTATGAACGTTTCCCGTCTTCATCTGGGTCGTATTCCTCTTGCTGGGCTTCTTTTACCGACAGAGGCTCGCGAAGTGGTTGCGTTTCCCACACTTCTTCCGCGTCTTGCCTTCTGCGGAACAGGACTGATTCTTGTGGACTGTGTATCCATATTTCGTGCATGTTTCGTCGTTTTGGACAAAGTCGACCTCTTCAGGGCAGCCCCGCCACGGTGGTCTAGTGGCTAAGGTACTCGGCTGCTGACCCGCAGGTCGTGGGATCAAATCCCGGCTGTGGCGGCTGCATTTCCGATGGAGGCGGAAATGTTGTAGGGCCGTGTATTAGATTTGGGTGCACGTTAAGGAACCCCAGGCGGTCAAAATTTCCGGAGCCCTCCACTACGGCGTCTCTCATAATCAAATCGTGGTTTTGGGACGTTAAACCCCAAGAATTAATCAATCAATCAACGAAGTTGACCTCTTTAGGGCAGTCGGGGCGTTTGTCAGTGCTGCCGTGATTTCCTTGGGTCATTCACTGTATCTCTTCTATTTGCTTTTTGTTTTGTTCTCTGGTGCGACAAATTTCGATGAGCTTATGAAAATCTTGGTTGTCGAAAATTAACTGGCTTTGTAGACACTAGTATTTTATACCTAGGATGATGCGACTCTTCAACATTCTCTCTTCAACTAGCCCATACTCGCAGTTGTGAACGACCGCTCGGAGTTCTGTGAGCCATTTATCGAAATGCTCTCCCGGCTTTTGATCTCTCGTGCCAAAAACGAAGTCGTGGTATGCGAGGTTGACGGCGGGCTTGCAGTGTTCAAATTTTTTAACAGCTTGCCTACGTAATTACGGTCCGCTTCGGCTTCAAAATTAAACGTGCACTTGCGGTATGTAAACGTGCGGTAAATTCTCCGTCACTCTCCTCCAATTATGACGAAAAATGTTGCCGCTTGAACTTCGTTAGGCTTACTGGAGAGTCTAGTCGCAGGAGCGTGGAGCTTGTAGTTGCTTTCCCAAAGTTGCCATGCTATCCAAAGATCTTGCGTCGTATCCAGGCATCGTATCCAGGAAGCAAAGACGTAACAGTTCCTGTAGCAATGGCAAGGCTGCACGAATGCTTCGATGTCCGGTGAAGGCTTCTGGTTAGGCCGACAGAGCTAGGCCTACTTTGTCGGGTCTTCTGACATCATGTGAGACGCTGTGCGAGCCAGCGCGCAAGCAACAGGACGCGTCGATGGCTTACAACAAAAGAACATTTATTAAATCAGCATATGACCGAGGTGGAGAAATGGCGCTAATGGCGCTAACGATGCCATAACGCATGCATTGACGACATAGGCCACAGGACAAACTGGGCGTGCCTCCTCCCTTCATTTCATCTTCCGCGTTTGAGGGTGGAGGTGAAGATTGCAATTCATTGGACTGTTCTGGCCTCCATTGTTTTCCCTGCAGAGAATCCTGGGAGGGCCAGGCCACACATCGTGAGCGTTTAGACGCCTCAGGCGAGCTCCCATCAAGCTTCTATCCAGAGCTTCCATGATGTTACCCCCATCATGTAGTAATGCGCTACCTGTAAGTAATATAAATAAAAGTTTCTGTTAAGAGCTCCTCTCCTCGACATCTCCCCGAGACTGGCTGACTCCGGTCCTCTGGGCAGACCCTCGAATAGGTCAGTGCTTGCTACAAGCAATTTTCTCCTATCTTTGCAAGCGCACTGAAGGCTTAAAGGGGCCCTAAAACACTTCTTAACATAACCATGCAAAGAATTCACTGGAAGAGCTTATTGCCTCACGAATTCAACGCCGCAAAAATTTTAAGAATACGTCCAGTACGAGTGGAGTTACACAGGTTTGTCACATGCTGCAATCGCATTCTCTCCTCTCTCGTGCCGACGAAAGTGCTGGAAGCTAAGCAGGGAGGTATGGCAGGGCCACAGAGAAACTTAACGCGCACCTCGTGACCTTGGGCACTTTTTTTTTTTCGAATGCGCAGCTTCTCAGTGTCATCGCGCGTGCATAGATGGATGGATGGATAGATGGATGAATGCATCCGGCTGTGCCCTTTATATCAGGCGGTGGCTCACGCCACCTAGCCATAGAATTAAGTACTATCACTGTGTGTTTAAGGATGTAATTTCACTCGCACCTTGATTGTAGCCACCAATCAGTTACCCTCCTTCTGGTTATTTCTACCGGTTCAAAGTCTATTTTGCCTTCACTGTCCCTAAACCCCAATGCTTTGAAAAATTCTGTGCCATTATCTCCGACAATCGCGCAGAGCCCTTTACAGAACATTATCAAATGTTCAGCTGTTTCCTCCTCGTCTCCACACGCACTACATACCGTGTTTGTGCCTTCGTATTTTGCTCGGTACGTCTTGGTCCGCAATACTCCCGTTCTAGCTTCGAAGAGCAGAGAACTACCCCGAGAATCATCGTAGATCTTTTTTCTTGCAATATCCTGCCTAAAAGTTTGGTAGGTCTTCAGTGATGCTTTCGTAAGCATTCCAATCTTCCACATGTTCCCCTCTGTTTCCTTCACCTTCTTCTTATTCAGTGTTTCCTTTTGGCTTGGTATTCTGGTGTTGTCTAAATACTTGCTTGACAATTTTCGAGTTTGTTTCCTCCATTTAGTATCGACATTCTTCATGTGCAAGTAACCGACAACTTTCCTAGCCCAACGCTCCTAGCCCAACGCTCCTCGCCCATTTTTCTCAATCGCTTCTCAAATTCTATCATGCTGCTAGCTTCCCTGCACTCAAACGATGTCCATCTCATGTTTCCCTGTACCCCTTGAGTTGGGGTATTCCCGTGTGTTCCCAAAGAAAGTCTACCTATGCCACGTTGTTTAATTTCCAATCTTGCTTGAACTTCTCATTTCATGCACAAGACCGCATTGGCGAATGTCAAACCCGGGACCATGACATCTTTTCAAATCTTTCTCACAACGTCATACCTATTGTAGTTCCACAGTGCCCTATTTTTCATTATAGCTTCATTTCTGGTGCTCTTAGTCATTAGGTATCTTTAGTGCTCCCTTAGATACTCGACCCCGTTATTTATCCATACGCCCATTTATCCACTATTTCTAGCGTGACTTCCTCATCTTATGCTCACTGCCTTTGTTATCATTGGAAATAATGATTGCTGAGTTTTCCCTGCTGAACTTCAAATTTAACCTATCTCCCTCATTACCACAGATGTCTATTAATACCTGCAGATCTTCCTTGTTGTCGGTTGTTAATACTATATTATCTGCATACATTAATGCTGGTAATGACTGTTCAATGTGTTCTCCTAATTTGGCAAAAAAGAGGCTGAATCCGAGTCTACTCCCCTATAATTTGGCTTCTAGTCCCTGGAGATACCCCATAAGTAACAAAGGTGACAAGGGACTACCCTGTCGAAGCCCGCATTCTATCTCTATAGGTTCAGATACCTGTTCTTCCCATTTGATAACTGCCTTGTTACTTTTATAAATATCCATTAGAATATTAGTTATTACATTTTCCACATCTAGTGTGTCCAGTATTCCCCACAATATTCTTGAATCACTATCGTAAGCTCCCTTGATATCTAGAAATAACAGCCACAAGGGCCTGTGTTCTTTTTCCGCTATTTCAATACACTGCATCAATGAAAACAGATTGTCCTCCAACCCCCTTCATTTACGAAACCCATTTTGTAGTTCTCCTAGCACCCCTGCATTCTCCACCCATGTCTGTAGTCATTCCTTTACTATCTGCATCACCAGCTTGTAAACTACTGATGTCACTGTTATAGGACGGTAGTTGTTTATCTCGGCTTTGTCCCCCTTCCTTTTACAGATCATGCTCATCCTGCTTAGTTTCCCCCCATTGGGAGCTTCACCATTTATTATTGCTTTGCTCGCTGCCTCTCTTAATCTTTCTTAGAGTTTGGTCCTAGTTTCTTTATTAGCATGATTGGGATGCCGTCAGGGCCTGTTGATGTGCTATTAGGAGCTCTTTTCTCTGCCCTTTCGCACTCTCGTTGTCCCAGTTGAGCCACTGAGCTAATTGGTCCATCCTCATCTCGCACGGTGCATGCAGTGCTTCTTGGTGTTTAATTTTTCTGTCATCATTGTTTTTATATATTCCATTGCCTCATACCCTTCTAGTTTGGCTCCTTCAACTGCAGTTACAAACCTATGTTTTATGCTTGTCATATAACTGAGAGAATTGAGATGGTTCCAAAACTTTGCAGCTGCCTTTCTATTTTTTTGTTTACTTCCGCCATCCATTGGACCCCCTTTCTTCTAATCTTTTCACTGATCAAATAGGATGCTTCCCTTCTGCAGCTGAAAAAGTTATCCGATTTTTTTACATCATCTTCCGGTTCACCCCCCTTTTTAGCATACCTGTGTTCCCTGGAGGCTTCTTGACATCTTACTATGGCTCCCTTAACTTCCTCATTCCACCAGCTTTTGGGTTTGTGTCTGCTTTTACCGGTTGATTTGACTCGTACCTTAGCAAGCTCTAACTCAAACAACTGAGTTAGATTTGTGTAAAACCACTCTGTTTTAGTATCATCGGTGATTATTTTTTCAATCTGTTTCGTTTGTGTTTCTATTTGCCTTTCTGAATAAATATTACCGTGTGGTTGGCCGTGGTCCCGCCTTTCCAATTTCATTTCTGTTCCAAAACTCAGCCTGATACGTTTGTGATGACTACCTAAGCTTCTGGAGCCATATTCATCTATGTACCTTAGCCTATCATACATCCTATGTGACAATATTGCGTAATCTATCGTTGACTGCAGCCTTCCTGCCCCCCATGTTATCTGCCCTTCGCATTTCTCGGTGCTGTTGCAAATGATAAAATCATGCCTTTCACACATATCCATGATTTTTTGCCTGTCGGGTCGGTATACCCATCCACATCTTTTATGTGCGCCTTCATATATTCTAATATAATTACTTCGCACTCTTCTCCTAGTTCGTCAATGTCATTTAGCATGCACTGCACTATTTGTTGATTTTCCTCTCTGGCTTTTGCCCCTGTCTACAAGTGTAAAAATCCAGGAGCATCATTTGACCTGCCACTTTCACTTTTATCCATAAATGTTCTTGCACTCCTGCTTGACCCTTTGCCAATCTGTACTTTATGAATGAATGCCCCAATACCACCCCCTTTCTGCTGCCTTCGGTTCTATTACAATATTCCCACGCATAGTCCGGATTGTTAGGAGGTTGTTCCATCTCCCTAAGATGTGTTTCCACAAAACCATATACCATCGGCCCCTCCTTCCTTAGCTGCTCTTCTATCTCTTCCCACTTCAGCCTATCCCTGCCACCCCGCATGTTAATATACCCTACGTCTGAATCTGCTCGGCCCTCGTGGCTACGTCGATTTCTGCCCTGGACACTGCGTGTCTTACATATTGGCGCCACTTTGGAATCGTATCTGTCTATACCACCTGTCAAAGAATTCCCCTGGTTGTTTTTCTCATTACTAGCTATCCTGCACGCCGAAGGGCCCGCGTACCCCCCAAAAAAGCTACTTCGTGTCCTTCAAGTCGCCAACCCACCTCATGATAGCCTCCCATCGAAGTGAATTCTTTCTCGTTGAAAACCACCCCACCTATGCATCCTTCTGTTTATTTCCTCCACCTCAAAGCCTTTCTCTCGACTCATCCGTCAAATCTTTTGGTTTGCGTTGACAACTGCTCTTTGCAGGTTGCCGTCACGCACCAGTACTTCTGGTATCGTGCATATCACAACCTGTACTTGAGGAGAAATGGCTCGCATGTCATCAACCCCTTTCGCCAGTGTGGTCACTAGTCCTGCTGCATCTTCATTTAAGACATCGTTTAAACCGCCTGCAATTATCACGATGTTTCGTCCATCAGCTGTAGTTTTGGGTTTTGCGCTCTCTTGCCTCATGACTTCTTCCAACTTGCGTCCTGAGAACGTCCATTCTGCAACCCTCTTGTCACCTTTTACCCTCTGTTTGATTGCTTCTGCGCATTAATTTAAATTCGAGTCCCCGGCGATTATCACGTGCTGTGACTTTTCAGCTGGAGCGTCCTGCACCTTGGGGTTACTTGCACCTGTGACGCCGGCTGCGTTGTCCCTTCCCAGCCCCACCACTACTTCGCTGAAGCTGGGTCTTGTGATCATTGAACCGGCTGAACCTGTTTTTTCCGAACTTGCTTGCTCTTTCTTCTCCGCCATTCTGCTTTCCGGTGCCCTACCGTTCTCTCCGTCGGACGCTCCTTCGTTCACTTTCGCTAGTGCCTCCTCGGCGGACTTGAGCCTTTCTCCCATAGCCCTCGTTTTCTCTTGCTCTGTCGCCAACGCAGTCTCCAGCTCGATGCTTCTCATCAGCAGTTTACTCTGGGCAACCATCAGTTTCTCCATTTTTTCCTCGACCTCGCATTGCCTACACTTGGCGTCAGCCTCCTCTCCATTCGCATTTGCACTTAGGTCTAATTTCACACCCACCCCGCATTCTGAACATTTACAGCCTTTTTAGCCATGTCTTTTTGACACCAATGGTCCTTATGAATTATCCCACTCGGTAATTACAAAACACAGTGTACGACAAACCCTGCCCTACGAAAAAAATCTCTAATCTCTACTACAGAAACTTTGCGTGTTCGGTGTACGTGCACCTTCCCCACAGGGTGGCACGAGAAAAAAACACAAACACACACACAAACTAGTAAACACCTGGTGACTGACCCCCGAAAAAGTCGGACAATGTAATAAGCGCTACAATGGTTTTAACTGCTCTCTTAATAACTATAAAAGCAAGCTCGAAACATGCAAAACCACTTATGTGCGCAGTCGATCAGGAGTGCTCAAAAAACACGTCCATCCACCATGGCAGTCCGAACTGAACTGTCGCATTCTCTTTGCGCATAGATGGATATGGCCGTACCCTTTAGATCGGGCGGTGGCAAGCGCCACCAAGCCGTAATACACGATGAACCAAAAACTAGATTTATTTTTTTCTCTTAAAAAGTGAGGTTGTGGATTTGTACTTTGCAGTGAAGGGTTTAATATTCACTCGTGCCTTGACTTTAGCCACCAATCAGATAACCTCCTTCTAGTTACTTCTACCCGCTTAATGTCTATTTTGCCCTCACTGTCCCTAAACCCCATTGCTTTGAAAAACTCTGCGCCGTCATCCTAACTATAGGGTGAAGCCCTTTACAGAACATTATCAAGTGTTCCACAGTTTCTTCTTCCTCTCCACACGCACTGCATACCGTGTCTACCCCTTCGTATTTGGCCCGATATGTCTTGGTTCACAATACTCCCGTCCTGGCCTCAAACAGTAGAGAACTACCCCGAGTATTATCATAGATCCTTTCCTTGGAGATTTTCTGCTTAAAAGTTCGATAGATCTCTAGTGCGGACTTCTTAATCATGCCGATTCTCCACATATCGGTCTCAGCTTCTTTCACCTTCTTCTTAACCGATATTTCCTTTTAGTCCCTGCTGTTTTCTAAGTATTTACCAGTCAATTTTCTGGTTCGCTTCCGCCATTTTGTATCGACAATCTTCATGTACAAGTAGCTGAATACTTTCCTAGCCCAATGCTCCTCCCCCATTTCTCTCAATCGCTTGTCAAATTTCATCTTGCTGCTAGCTTCCATGCCCTCAAATGATGTCCATCCCATATCACCTTGTACTCCCCGATTTGGTGTATTCCCATGAGCTCCTTAGGCAAGCCTCCCTATTCCACGTTGCTTAATTTCTAATCTTGCTTGCACTTCTGATCTCATGCACAAGACCGCATTGCCGAACGTCAGACCAGGAACCATGACCCCTTTCCATATTCCTCTCACAACATCATACCTATTGTAATTCCACAGTGCCCTGTTTTTCATTACCGCTGCATTCCTGTTACCTTTAGTCGACACGTATATTTAGTGTTCCCTTAGGTACTCGGCCCCATTGCTTATCCATACGCCCAGATATTTGTATTTATGTTATCTCTAGCGTGACCTCATGTATTCTAAGCTCACTACCTTCATTGTCATTAAAAATCATGACTGCTGATTTTTCCTTACTGAATCTGAAGTCTAACCTATCTCCCTCATTACCGCAGATGTCCACTAATCTCTGCAAATCTTCCTTGTTGTCGGCCATAAGCACTATATCATCTGCGTACATCAATGCAGGTAGTGCCTGTTCAAAGAGTTTTCCTTGTTTGACGAAAGAGAGGTTGAAGCCCAGTCCACTTCCCTCTAATTTGGCCTCTAATCCTTGTAGGTACATCATGAATAATAAGGGTGACAGGGGACACCCCTGCCTAAGCCCCCATTTTACCTCTGCAGGTTTGGATACCTTTTTTTTTCCCACTGGCGCATGCGTTAACAACATGGCGCACGCGTGGACAAGTAGCGGCCTCCCGCGGCGACCTTTGTAACGAGCGAGTGCGCCATGTTCAGTCAGCCAATGGCTGATAGATTGGCTTGCTACGTGTAATTTTTGGGTATATTGCGTGATTTCCCGAGAGAAGAGAAAGCAATGTTTTGCTGACTGATAATTTATGAATTCCAGGCCGAGTGCTGCGCTATAATATTTGGGTCGCGTGTTGGCGGGAGCCTCTACCGATCGGCAGCGTTTTCTGCCCATGCTCAAAAAGTGTTGCTGGGCCTCTTTAGATGGTCGTGGGGTTAGCAAAGAGGCAAAGCCTTCACAGAAAGTCAGACACTGTGGGTCACCACCTTGGGTATTTTTTATTCCTTTTACAGGTGACATCACGTCTAGGCAAAGCCCCGTTCTGTACGAATTACAAGTAATGGTGTCGTATTCTCTTTGTTCACCACCAGCACTCCAGCTATAGCATTGTTTAAATTATCGGGGGTTTGTGATCGTCCGTGTAGCCAGCACGAATGTAACAATATTCACTAATGAGTACGTGATGACCTGACCCCACTCGCCAACATGTTCACTTGCATAAAGGCTTGGTATCGAGGGTTTGAACTCTCTTTCAGGGGAACGCCTACGCCCAAATTTGTACATAAAAACCACGTATCTCCGCGAAGTGAATGAAGCCGTGGGCAAAGATAGGTACCAAGGTTCATGATGTCGATTTTTCGGGGTTTTTTAAGCGTTTTTCTTTTTCGTTGTGCACGTGTTCAGTTTCGGTTTTATATAGTGCGACTGACGCCTGCAAGGCTAGGCCCAGAGGAGTTTCGCCCCTATATTCCATCATTAGGTGGCGAGTGTTCACTTATAGTTTTTTCGGCATAACTTGAGAAAATCAAGTGCTCAGAAATCGTTCAATTGCATCATGTTCCACGGGATCCATACGCCTTTAAGCATGACTTATCACTGACATCAGGGTGAGGGCAGCCGTTCGCTAATGCGCACTTGGGCGGGACCACGCTAAGTAGCTTGTCGTCGCGGTGTTGGCTCGGGGTATACGATGTGCCTGTTCAGGGTAAAAAGTTGCGCAAACGCAAAGACTGCTTAGACGCTCCCAAGACGAATGCGCATGTACACTCTTATTCAGGTCCCACTTAAAGTGCCGAATATAACCGGAAAATTGGTATTTTTTCTTATGGTTTCCTGGATATAGCCAGCATTTAACCAGGACCTGATTAAAAGTGTATGGTTAAGCAAGCACATCGCTAGAGGCAGCGTGAGGGCGTGACTGTTGTAGCTATATAATAACAGTATATAAAATCTAGCGATGGCGTAGTGGAAGCTAGCGATGGCGTAGTGGTTAGAGCATCCGCCTCACATGCAAAAGGTCCGTGGCTCAAATCCCGGTGCCGCGCAGCTCCCAACCGGATAAAAAAAAAATCCGCGTGGTGATAGAAATGCATTACGGGGCCTGGGGTGCGGCCTAACCGGCAACCGCCGCCGGGAACGCACTCCCTCACCAGAGAAGGATTGGCCACCCTGGTGCAGTATCTGGCCACTACCTCCCACATGCATACGTCAAATAACTCACGGCCCTCAGTCCCCAGCAGCTGCGAAGCAACTGACCACGGCGGCGGTCAGATCTGCAACGCAGCAGAGGGTGCTAATAATCTCTGGATCCGGACAGGCCGCCATTGGAACCTGAACTTGGCAACGTTTAACGCTAGAACCTTATCTTTTGAGGGAAGTCTAGCTGTACTATTCGAGGAGCTAAAGGGTGTTAAATAGGATATAATAGGGCTCAGTGAGGTTAAAAGGACAGATGAGGCCTATACGGTGCTACAGAATGGGCACGTCCTTAGCTATCGGGGCTTGGCTGACAGAAGAGAACTGAGAGTGGGGTTCCTAATTCACAGAAACATAGCTGGCAACATAGAGGAATACTATAGCATTAATGAAAGGGTGGTAGGTATCGTAATTAAACAGAATAAGAGATACAAGATGAAGGTGGTACACGCTTACGCGCCTACATCCAGCCATGATGACACTTCAGTTGAAAGCTTATGGTTGTACACTTTAATGCAAAGGTAGGCGTTACGTTCCGTTTGGTTCTTTCCACTCGCCTCTCGCTTGTTGCGCGACATTTGCTGCTGCCGCCAAGGAAGCCGAAGGCGAGAACTTTTCATCTGCTGGCTCCTTAATGAAACAACCGCTCCGACATCATCTGGATATAGCGACGTTTATTCGTTTCTTTTTTTTCATGTCCCTGCACCCCTGGTTTTATACCCTGTCTCCCCATTCAACCACTCTTACAGTCCAATCGTAACGCGCCACTCCTACAGTCCAATCGGAACACACGGATGTGTCTCTCCTCGCCACAACCTCAAAGACCCACCGCCTCTTGCCCACTCATCGGTTCTCCGCTGCCGCTCAGGTTTCTTCCACCCCGGTTCCCGGAATGATCGCCGACGGGCGTTGCCGGGTTGTGGAAAAGTGCCTCCGAGTAAGTTCCCGCGATTTCGGGCTGACAGGCCATCAATACAATTGGCCCGTGCACCAATGCCGTCGCCTCCGCTGATTCTAGCCCCGTGTACATGGACGCGACGGGGGCGGGCTGAGTTGAGTGGCGGGTTCAGCTTACCTCGACGCGCCCCAGTTTATATGAACTCGCACGTACGAGTTGAGGTGAGCGGTGATCGCAGCGATGCTTTGCGTCGAGGCGAGCTGAAAGCCCGTCTTCCGGTACCGGTTTCCGCTCCTCCAAGCCTGCGCTCTCGCCGCTGTGGGCTGCGGTTGTTTACGCAGTTGTCGCTCCGCCACCGCGATGGCTGTCTTGGTATTTTTTCTCAGTTTGCACCAGCTGTGCTTTATGGTTGTGTTGGTGTCTTGGCTAACACTGCACAACGCGATGGCAGCAGTGGTTCTGTTGCGGCACAGCGCTCGCCGCAGGCGTATCCGCAGCCTGACGCACCGTCCCCTGTTCACCCCTGGCTGGTTTCTCCGGGAATTCGCCGTACCGAATATAAATAATATTTTCTCGCGTAAAACAAAGATTCGTATTAAACTTACAAAATAAATATCGTTTCTGCACCCTTTGAAATGATCCGAAGTGTATATTTTTTATATGGAGCGCCACACAGACCGATAAGTGCCTGAACATGAACAATATTGCAAATTTTTCAAAGTTCATGAGCCAGCGCTTCCAAACTACTGTCTTCGCGACTCGTGTTTTTCCCCCACTTAACGTCAACAATGCAATCAAGCTATGCAGCTGCGTTGTCTCTGGAAAAGTTGAAAAGCTGTAAAAATTTCTGACTTTGGTCAAGAACACTGCATTGCTTCCCAGCGAAGCACATTAACATACACTAGTGGTGAATGCGTTTTAACAAGGAAATGCGGTTCTTTTCCTACCGACTAGAATCGTTTTACCGTGCTGCGTATAATATTTCACTTTTTCGAAGTTTCGTCGCAACCTAACTGCCACCATATTTCAGAAATTAAAATTTTATTTAGAAAATTGGTTCCAAAAATGAATAGTGTAGTAAAGTGACCAACCATTACTTTTTAGAGTGTAATCGTAGATGGTCTAGCGTACTGTCTGGGATATTTGGCCTGGAACGACCCTCATCTCCTCCAAAACCCGAACACTAAACCCGAAAAAACGTTCGAAATTCCCAAGTTCATTCAGGGATTCATCAAACACGAAATAATAAGAGCGAAACCAACCCTGGACTACGCTTTTCCTCTGGGGGAAATTACATGTATTGGTAAAGGCGCTTAATTTTTGTGATAAAGTCAATTTACACCACTTGCAAAAAAAAACAAAACAAAACGTACAAATAATAAAATACCCGAAAACATTTGCCTTTTCATAGTCGAACCTGGCTGTGAAGAACGCAAAATAAATGCAAGCGGAGTTGGAATGCGGCGCATTAGTAGACAATTCTGTGAATTTACGCAAATGTATTCTGATGGCGAGGTGACCAGAAACTTTATTAAAGCGTTCATGTGCACGTATTTGAGATTTCTGGCGCACAAGCCGATTTCCTGCTACGGGCAGAGCAAAATAGCCGGTCGTGAGAACGATAACCAACAAGCTCTCGTAGGACGTGCCAAGCAAGATTTAAACGTAAAAGTGATCTGCATTTACCGCATAACAGAACGATGTCCTCCGCGCGTACCGCGCGTACCGGCCGACAGAGAAAGAGCAACGTCGGAGTGATGGGGACAGGGGAAGCGGAGACGGCGACGGGCGGGCGAGGTCACGAGCCGTCAACTCAGCGCGACCGGTTATACATGCCCTTTCTGAGTGCGGCGAGTTCGGTGAACCTACCCCCTGTCTCCGGGTCGACGGGACTCGCCGCGACGACTATCCGCCCCGACGCGTCCGCTTATACATGGGGAGGGCGAGTCCAGAAAACCTGTTCATTTCGACTCAACGCGCCCTCGTCGGGTCAATGTAAACGGGCCTTCTGGTTGTCCGGTGGACGCGCACGTGTACCTTCCATCCTTGCAGCCTGGCCCGGCCACCTACAGCCTGGCTTGATCTCCTGTAAGGCGCCATAATTGAACCCCTTGGGGCACGGGAGTTGTCGCGTCCTTTGTGGCCAGCAGACAGTCATCGTCCCGCATTCCGGTGGCCCTGCTTCCTTGTTGGCGAGGGGACGCTGGCCGCGGGGTGGGTAACATAAAGTATTCGGGGAACGCACGAAGTTCGAGCCCAACACCTCCCCTTCAACTGTGTTGCACTGTATCTATGACATGCGACACAAACACAACCGCATATGCACACATGTTCACTGGCTCGACACGTGAGGCACCAACTGTCACTCGTACCTCGTTGACTCCGTCGCGCGCACGCGCTAACAAAGCATACACCCCCATTAACTCGCCGTACATTTTATGCGTCATCGTTAGGAGTCACTAACCGTGACATTGCGTCGGCATTAGCGTTTAGACACCCCTTTTTGTGTTCAATTTTCAGGTTATACTTCTGTTGTGCCAACGCCCAGCGTGTCAGCCTAGCGCTCTGCGGAGTGGTTAGAGTCAGAAATTTGAGTGGGTTATGATCGGTAATCACCTTGATTTTTAGCGCCAAACAGCCAAACATCCAACTTCCCCAGTGCCCAAATGATTGCATAAGCTTCCTTTTCTATTGTGGCCAATCGGGTCTGAGCCGGGCTAAGCTTCTTGCTCAGAAAAGCGATAGGGCGCTCCTTGCCCACCAGATCTCGCTGTGCCAGGCCCGCACCGACGGCGTAATCGGATGCATCTGTGGCGAGGATAAATTTTTTTCTTCGGATCTGGTGTCTGCAACGCCGACGCCTGCACTAGACAAATTTTCACCTTGTCAAAAGCTTCCTGCGCCTCTGTATTCCAAGGTAATTTCTGCGGAATACGTCGGCCAGTTAGGTTAGTCAGAGGCATAACGACTTTGGAGTACTCGGGCACGTAGTCCCTATAATAGTTGGCTAGCCCTAAGAAAGTACGAAGCTGTCCCTTTGTTTCGGGAGCCGGGATCTTCTTGATCGCCCTGACTTCCTCTGGATCGGCCGCGTGCTTGCTTCATCCCACAATATGCCCCAAGAATTTTACTTCTTGTTGTGCAAACCGATATTTGCTTACGTTGAGCGTCAACCCTGCCTTCGCTAGGGACACAAGCACCTTGTCTAAATGTTCCAGGTGCTCGTTCCAGTTCTCGGAGTATATCGCTACATCGTCAATGTAAGCGCAAGCATAATGTCTATGCGGAGCCAGTACACTATTGATGACTCTATGATAGGTACTGGCAGCATTCTTCGACCCAAAGGGCATCACTCTCCATGCGTACTGGCCTGAGGGAGTGGCAAAAGCAGTACAAACCTGCGCGTCCTCGTCGAGAGGTATTTGCCAGTAACCCCTGAACATGTCTAACAGAGTTATGTACTTAGCCTTCGCTACTTGGTATAACAGATCAGTCGCCACGCTCATGGGAAATGCGCCTGTCTCTGTTATTTCGTTGAGTCTCCTGTAATCGCACAGATGCGGATGCCACCGTCCTTCTTTGATACGCAGTCCAGTGGATACGCGTGCGGACTTTCAACCGGGTAAACCAATCCCCACTGCTGAAGCTCATTTACCTGCCTCTCTACTTCGTTCACCAGCGCCACCGGCAATCTGTATGGGTATGCGCGCCTCGGTTGCTCTCCTGCTTTGATTCGTATTTTATGGATTCCCACTTTGCAGGTGCCGGGTTTGTTTGCGAATACCCTCGGGTGCCTCGCGATTAAGTCTCGCAGCTGTTCTCTCTGTGTGGGCTCCAGGTGTGCAACCTCATCAAGCTGCAGCGTCGCCTGCGCCTCTAGCCCGCATGGTGGGACCGGAACCTCTCCAAATTCCTGATCGCTTTCGAATATCACTCCTACTGCAGTTACTCAGGCGTGATATGCGCGAAGCTTGTTAGCGTGAATGGTTCTGCGTGAACCGTCCTCGAGCTCAACTAAATAACTGTACGGTCGCAGTTTTTCGACCACTGTGATCGGTCCCTTACACTTCGCCACTAGCTTCCCCTCTCCTTCTTTCTCGAGCTATAGTACTTGGTCCCCTGTGACAAACTGTTTGTCTGTGACCCTCAAGTTATAGCGTCCTACGTACTCCTTCTGAGTGACTTCACTCTGTCGGGCGGCTCCTTCATTAGCTTCTTCCAAACTACTTCGGAGCTTCGCAAGACATTCCGCTGCTGGCATACCCAATGAATCCGTCACTTCCCAGTCTCCTGACCAAGTCCTTTTGAGAATGGATACGGGCCCGTTCGGCACCCGCCCGTACATGAGCTCGAACGGTGACCGCCCTGTAGTCGCATGTGGGACCTCACGATATGCCCATAACAAAAACGGAATCATCCTATCCCACTCGCGTCCATGTTCGCTGACTATGTGAGAAAGCATTCTTTTGAACGGGCCATTCCAGCGCTCGACTAAGCCATTGCTTTGCGGGTGATCGGGCGTGGAAAATCTCGGAGTTGCCCCAAGTCTTTGCAACATCTCCTGTGTCAACCTCGACGTAAAGTTGGTGCCCTGATCTGAGGAAATTGTCTCTGGCACCCTGTGTTGAGAAAATATCTGCAGTAACGCGTCCAATGAAGCCTTTGTCGTTAGTGAACGGAGGCATACCACCTCTGGCCATTTGGTATGTAAGTCTACGACACAAGGAGCATAGCGGTGACCTCTAGCCGAAGGGGGTACCATAGGACCGATGCAGTCCATGTTTACTGTCTGAAAGGGCGCGCTGGGCCTGGCCAGGGGCTTTATCGGAACCCTATCTATCCGCCTCGTCGGCGATTTCACCTGGCATCCATGGCACAACCTACAGTACTCCTTTACACCTCGTGACATCTGCGGCCAGTAAAATGAGCTTTTCACTCATTGTAGTGTTTTCCGCTCTCCTAAATGACCTGCCCATAGTGAATCGTGAGCCATTTTTAGTACTTCTTTGTGCCTGTGTGATGGTAGCACTAGCTGTTTGCAGATGCGACCCGCGAGGTGTTCCTGATGATACAATAGCTCGTCTTGAACGAGCATGTCATGCGTTCCGGCCTTTGCCTGCGCCCAAGCATCTCGCAAAGCCGGGTCTGCTTCCTGAGCCTCACGAAACTCCTGTCGTTTGCTTTTGACCGGCTCGGAACCTTCGCTGTTGCTCTCCGCGGTTATGACGCCTGCCATCGCCCGTTGCTCCTCGCATGCCTCATCTGACAGCTCTACTATAGCTTCGGTCTCCTCGACTGATGAACACTCGTCTGACACGATGTCACGTTTAACCCTTTCCTTGAGAAGCTGTGCGTAATCGTTGGGCGTGATCAGCGCGTCGGTGCCGTCTAGCAGCTTATCTGTGATTGCACAAAGCACATCCGACTGCACCGCGACGGACATCACGTAAGGACTTCCTTCAGTAGCTATGAGCGGCACGTAAGCCAACTCAGCGGTTACCTCTGGCCCGAACGCTCCCGTCAACTTTATCTGCGAATACTTCTACTTTACTTTTACTTTATCTGTTCTACTTTACGCGCTCAGCAAAGAGACAACCACACGAGACGCTAGCTAGCAAGGGACTGTTTATTGATGGCTGCCGCGCCGCGCGCGCGCCCTCTCTCAAGGTGGCCAGGTGAGGTGGGATCATCCCGATTTATTAAGCGGTGGCCCGCCTGGTACATCCTCCTTTTTCTTTAGGTGATGTAGTCGGCAAAGCGCGTCGGTGCTCTACGTGGCCTAGTTGATCTTCTGAGACTCGAGTCGGCTGCTTCTTGTGCCTGGCAAGTGACCTCATGCTGGGACGGGACCACGTCGGGGTCCCTTGATGGTTGACTTGCAATGGGTGGTGCACGTGCAGCTGACTGGTTCAGTAGAGCATCCGATGCAGGCGCCTGTTGTGACGGATGTCGTTCCTTTCGTGATGCGGATGCTGTTGTCAAATCGGGCGCTGTATCTGATGTTGAATGTTGTCTATGCTGTATAGGCGACGGGATTATCGGTGCGACATCCTTATCATCCAGTGGGTCTAAGTGTTCGGGCGTCCTTTTTAGATGCTGACGATTCCTTCGATAACGCCGGCCTTCATCTGTACAGACTATGTAAGATCTAGGGCCAGCAAGTTTCTCTACTCGGGCTTTCGGAAACCACCCCTTGTCGTTTCTTATTCTGACGACGTCCCCTTCGGAGAGAGGTGTGAGAGGTATGCCTTTGCCGTGATCCTGTGGATGTTTCCGCACTGACGATGTCGAAGCCGATGAGAAGTCTGGAAGTCGTCCCCGAAGCATCCGTCCCATAAGGAGCTGACTTGGTGTGCGTCCGTCTATCAGGGGCGAGATTCGATAATTGAGCAGTGCAACCCAAAACTCCTCGCCAGCGTACTCACTTTTCTTCAAGAGGCGCTTTACGACCTGTACCCCTTTCTCAGCTAGACCATTGGCCCTGGGGAAGTGTGGACTGGATATGGTATGAGTAAAATCGTATTTTACTGCAAACTGTCTAAACTCTCGCGATGTGAACTGTGGTCCTCCATCGGTACAGACTTCAATGGGTATACCGTGGCGAGCAAACATGGTCCCTAGTGTGTCCACTACGACCTGACTTGTTGACTGAGGCAACTGTTCCACTTCTGGGTAGTTGGAGTAGGCACAGTACGCAACCAGGTAACGCTTGCCCCCATGGTCAAATAGGTCGACACCAATTCGCTGCCACGGCCGCGTTGGGATTTCCCTCGATAACAGTGGCTCTGAAGGTTGCCGGTAGGCAAAGTGCTGACATGTGGCACACTTGCTAATGAGTGACTTGATGTCAGCATTCATCCCAGGCCAGTACATCAGAAGGCGTGCTCTGGCTTTGCACTTGCTCATTCCCAAATGGCCTTCATGAAGACGTTGCAGCATGGATCGCCTCAGACTCTTTGGGATTACCACCCTGCTGCCCCGCAAAAGCACTCCATCAACATATGACAGTTCTGACAAACATGGAGCTAGTTCGCCTGAGACTGGTCGTCCTTCCTGGAGTGCCTCCACCACTTGCTTGAGGTATGGGTCCGCCAGGATTGCAGAGGTCAGTTCAGTCTTCGTGTTCTCACTTACGATGCTGGCTAGCACGCGAGTCGCATGGATGCATACGTCTTGTTCGCTTTCTCCGTCACTCGGTTGGGTTCCTGGAATTCGGGACAGTGTGTCCGCCACTAGCAGATGCTTCCCAGGAACATATTGCAATTTGATATCAAAAGGCATTAGCCTCAAGAAATAGCGCTGCAATCGTGGCGGCATTTCACTCAGGTTCTTTTGTGAAATAGCAAGCAAAGGTCGGTGGTCTGTTTCGACTGTCACTGATAACCCCAGTACGAACTCCCGGAAACGCTCACAAGCAAACGTCACGGCCAGCGCTTCCTTTTCAATTTGGGCATATTTTGTTTCAGCCTTTGAGAGCACCCTTGAAGCATAACCCACTGGGCGCCAATCTTGGTCATGGAGTTGAAGAAGAGCAGCACCTACTGCAAAGCTTGATGCATCAGCTGAGAGTTTCGTTTGCTTCAATGGGTCAAAAACTGCGATCACTGGAGCCGATGTCAAAGCCTTAATAAGATCTTTCCATTCTTTGTCATGGTGAACTTCCCATATGAATTCAACATCATTCTTTATCAATGACCTAAGGGCGTCAGTTCTTTTTGAGAGATTAGGTATGAATTTGCCAAAGTAATTCATAATACCTAAAAACCTTTGAACTTCCTGTTTACTCGACGGCTTTTGCATGTTGGCAACGCATTCAATGAGACTAGCATCGGGTTTTATTCCTTCTTTGCTGATACAATCTCCCAGGAATTTAACTTCGGCCTTCGCGAACAGACACTTTTCTTTGTTCAGTGTCAGGCCAGCCTTTCTCGCTGCCATCAGTGCTGCACGCAGGCGTTGATCATGCTGCTCTTTTGATGCACCCCAAATTAAAATATCATCGACATATACGCGTGTGCCCGGCAGGTTTTCAAACACTTCCGTCATTGCCTTCTGAAATACTTCGGGGGCGGACGCGATACCAAATGGCAGGCGCAAAAATCGGTATCTTCCGAACGGCGTGCTAAAGGTGCAGATCTTTGAAGTGTCTTCGTCTAAGGGGATCTGGTGAAACCCGCTATTGGCATCAAGCTTGGTGAACATCACCGCTCCTGCCAGCTCTGCTTCTATTTCTTCACGTGAGGGTAGCTGATAATGCTCGCGTTTAAGGCTTCGATTAATGTACCGCGGGTCTAGGCATATTCGCATGCGGCCATTCTTCTTCATAATAAGAACAAGTGGACTCACCCAGTCTGACGGCTCTTCCATTTTGCATATGATGCCCTGCGAGACCATCCGGGCCAACTCCTGCTTAAGTGGCGCTCGCAGTGCGTGTGGCACTTTCCTCGGCGGCATGATCGTGGGGCGCGCATCATCCTTCATTGCCAGCGAATATGGTCTACGGATGCAGCCCAGACCGTGGAATAACTCCG
This sequence comes from Rhipicephalus microplus, assembly GCF_043290135.1. NCBI lineage: Eukaryota > Metazoa > Arthropoda > Arachnida > Ixodida > Ixodidae > Rhipicephalus > Rhipicephalus microplus. Next base: position 38,270,472 of record NC_134710.1, on the reverse strand, counting down.
GGAACTCGGTGACCCAGTCGGTGCTAACGTCACTTCTTGAAGATACATCGTGAACGCGGGAAATCAGCCCGAAACGTTCTGCTGCATTCAATCCGAGTAGGACTTGCTTGCCTCTCTTGACCACAAAAAAACTGATATTCTCTTGCTGCTCTCCTAGACGTAGTGGCAGACTGATAACGCCCAAATGATGTATTTTGCTTCCTTCGTAGTTAGTAAGTACTGTGGTCGATGGCCGCACCATGGTCGGCAAACGCATCCTGCGAAAGTACGAGTACGGCAATATGTTCGCTTGCGCTCCTGTATCCACTTTCAGTTCTGTCGGGTGCCCGGCAAGGTCCCCTGCCACCGTCCAATCCTGATTTTTGGACACGTTTCTGATTTGTACCGTGAGAACTTGAATATCTTCATCGGTAGCGTCCGAGGACTCCTCCGGTGCATCTTCTGTTGCAGCGACGCCTAACTCATGAACGCCGCGTCTACTCCTGCAGCAAGCTGCAAAATGGTTTCTTTTGTTGCACAGCGTGCACGCTTTTCCAAACGCTGGGCAGCGTCTTGGTCCGTGAATCTTGCCACAGTAGCCACAGCGTCGACGTTGTCCGCTCGTACGAGACTGTCCGGCAGCGTTTGCAATTTTTTCGACTCTCTGCACTTTCGCTTCGCTTTCAAGAGCCCGGTTCTGCGTTGCTGCCAGTTCCGCGGCTTTGCAGATTTCTACAGCTGATTCTAGGGTTAAGTCCTTCTCCTGAAGCAGGCGTGCACGTAGCTTCTTGTCGACGATACCGCACACTATCTGGTCCCTCACCATCGAGTCCCTAAGTTCGCCAAAATTACAAGTCTGTGCTTTCAACTGAATGTCGCGCAAAAACTGTTCGAAAGGTTCACCATCCTGTTGTTGCCGACTGCGCAGAACGTACCTCTCGAATGTCTCGTTGCACCGAGGCGTGCAGTAGTCTTCGAAGGCTTTGACGATCGAGTCATAGTCCTCTCGTTGTTCTGCTGATAGAGGTAGGGTGTTAAACACTTCAATTGCCTCTGGGCCCGCGACGTGTAGAAAGATGGCAGCCTTCTGTGCTGGCGTCCGTTTCTTGTTGGTCTCAGTAGCTTTGAAGTAGAGTTCGATTCGTTGGCGGAACTTTTTCCAGTTGTCGGCCGGAGTATTTGTCAGTACAAGTGGCTCGGGTGGTGGTAGGCAGTCCATCTTCAGCGCAGGGTTCGACTGTTACACTTCTGACACCATGTTCTACTTTACGCGCTCAGCAAAGAGACAACCACACGAGACGCTAGCTAGCAAGGGACTGTTTATTGATGGCTGCCGCGCCGCGCGCGCGCCCTCTCTCAAGGTGGCCAGGTGAGGTGGGATCATCCCGATTTATTAAGCGGTGGCCCGCCTGGTACACCCGCACCATCGTATTGAGGTACCACTGCCTTTCTGATGACGCTCACCTCCGCTCCTGAGTCTACCACGGCGTTTAATGATCGACTTGATCTCTTAAGCGTTACAGTTTCCAGTGAGGGTTGTTTCTGCTCTTTACGCTGCCACAACCTGTCTGTCATTGCTATTTCTGCCCCGAATGCAGAAGCCGTGACCTTCGCGACCACTGGACCGTTTTCTTGTCCCGCTGGCCTAGTGCCTTGCCTTGCACCTGAGCCCTTATTGGGTCAATTCCTGGCAATCTGGTCGGCACCCCTACACTCAAAACATCGCCTTTTCCCGTTTCCGTTCGTGGGTGTATCTACCGCTGTTTTAGCTTTCTTTTGCCACTCCTCTACATTTGCCTTCTTTTGTGCTGCCTTGCACTTTTCGCTCTCCTCGAATCTCTCCGCGAGCCTAGCCACGCCACTGGGCAGCAAAAAGGACTCCTGTTGACTACAAATGACGTGCGCTCTCGCTTCCGGGCTCAAACATTCTTTCAAGCCATCCGCGACGACTAGCTGCTTGAGTTCCTCGAACGTGCCTACCTTTGAACTCTGGACATAATAGTCGAAATAATTCTCAAGGCGTACGGCAAACTGATCCCAGAACTCCCTTTCTCCCTTTTCCGATCCCGCAAACAACCTCTTGTACTCCGCCGCCGAAAGCCTGAGACCCTCAAAAATTCTTGACTTAAGCTTAACATAAGCTTTGCGCTCCTCTGCTGTAAGCCTGCACAGCAGCCCACGTGCCCTTTCACTCAACTGTGGCAAAACTAGCCCGGCCCACCATTTGCTCGGAACTTCATACGACTCGAGCGTTGCCTCAACATCCTCGAACCACATTGGCACAAGCGCCTCTTGGTTCGGCATTGGTGCCAGTACACCCCTTAACAAGCTTGCGAATTTCAGTCGCCTGTCTTCCTCTGACCTTCCGCCAAGCGCTACGCTGTCATCGCTCTCGTTGGACTCTGCCCCATTGCTGGCTCGTAGCCGCTGGCTTTCCAGCACCAAACGCTGCTTCTCCGTTTCCGCCTCAGCAATTTTTAATTGAAGCTGGCAGCGCTAGCTGCTGTTCCGACGCCGTCTCTGACGTTACACTACCATGACCCCCCGTGCCGCTGTCGGCGACTTCCAACGCCTGCAAGTTTCCTGCCCCGTCCCCGTTCATTTCCGAGTTGTCCCTTTCTCTGTCTCGCAAGTTGTAATGCTTTGTCATCACCTGCGCCAAACAGAAAATCAAGAGGTACCCGCCTGAAGTAGCCTTGCGGTGCGCTCTTCCTCCTCGGAATCCGGTGGACTAGCCTTGCATCATTGATCCCGCAGCATGGTAGTCAGTTGGAGGTGGTTGTCGTCAGTCTCGGCCGCTGTCGCTCCCCGCTGTCCTCCTCAGTTCAGCCATGCAGATTCTGCTCGACTGGGCCAGTTACGTTCCGTTTGGTTCTTTCCACTCGCCTCTCGCTTGTTGCGCGACATTTGCTGCTGCCGCCAAGGAAGCCGAAGGCGAAAACTTTTCATCTGCTGGCACCTTGAGGAAACGACCACTCTGACATCATCTGGATATAGAGACGTTTATTCGTTTCTTTTTTTTTGTCCCTGCACCCCTGGTTTTATCCCCTGTCTCCTTATTCAACCACTCTTACAGTCCAATCGTAACGCACCACTCTTACAGTCCAATCGGAACGCACGGATGTGTCTCTCCTCGCCACAACATCAAAGACCCACCGCCTCTTGCCCACTCATCGGTTCTCCGCCGTCGCTCAGGTTTCTTCTTTCTCGGTTCTCGGAATGATCGCCGACGGGCGTTGCTGGGTCGTGAAAAAGCGCCTCCGAGTAAGTTGCTGCGATGCCGGGCTGACAGGCCATCAATACAATTGGCCCGTGCACCAATGCCGTCACCTCCGCTGATTCTGGTTGTTCGGCAGACGCGCACGTGTACCTTCCATCCTTGCAGCCTGGCCCGGCCACCTGCAGCCTGGCTTGGTCTCCTGTAAGGCGCCATAATTGAACCCCTTGGGGCACGGGAGTTGTCCCGTCCTTTGTGGCCAGCAGACAGTCATCGTTCCGCATTCCGGTGGCCCTGCTTCCTTGTTGGCGAGGGGTCGCCGGCCGCGGGGTGGGTAACATAAGGTATTCGGGGAACGCACAAAGTTCGAGCTCAACAGTATGGAAGAAGCAGGCTGGAGACCAGGCAGTAGGAGATTATGGCATCGGTACTAGAAACGCCAGAAGAGAGCTACTGGTAGAATTCGCAGAACGCAATAACTTACGGAATTTGAACACCTTCTACCGAAAACGAGGAAACCGCACGGAGGAACCCTAATGGCGAAAATAAGAACGATATAGACTTTGTAATGAGTGCACACCCAGGCATCGTGCAGGATGTGGAAGTGGTTGGCAAGGTACGATGCTGTGACCATAGAATGGTACGGTCTCAAATTCGCCCAGACTTGAGAAAGGAACGACATAAACTGATACGCAAGAAGCCAATCAATGAGCTAGCACTGAGAGGGAAAGTACAGGAATTCAGAGTCTTGCTTCAGAACAGGTACTCGGCTCTTAGTGAGGAAACCAACCTTAGCATAGATACAATGAATGATAATCTGACGAGTATCATTACGGAGTGTGCAGGGGAAGTTGGAGGCAGGGTAGTTAGACAGGACACTGGCAAGCTTTCCCAGGAAACGAAGAATCTCATTAAGAAGCGTCAAATCATGAAAGTCTCAAGTGCAACAGACAAAATAGAACTGACAGAGCTTTCAAAGTGGATTAATAGGCGTAAGGTATGCAATGTAACAAGATATAACATGGAGGGAATTGAACACGCTCTAAAAAACGGAGGAAGCGTCAAAGCAGTCAAGAGGAAACTTGGGATAGGCAAAAATCGGATGTATGCACGAAGGGACAAAGAAGGCAAAATAACTACCAATATGGCTAGGATAGTCAAAATAGCGGAGAAGTTTTACAGAGATCTGTACAGTAGCCGGGACAACCACGACTTTATTATTATAAGAAATAGCAGTAACCCAGATGACACCCCACTAGTAATGATAGAAGTCAGAAAAGTTTTGGAGAGCATGCAAAGAGGCAAAGCTGCTGGTGATGATCAGGTAACATCAGATCTGCTGAAAGATAAAGGACAGATTGTGTTAGAAAAACTAGCCACCCTATTTACGAGGTTTCTCCTGACGGGAAGAATACCAGAGTCTTGGAAGAACGCTAACATCATCTTAATACATAAGAAAGGAGATGACAAGGACTTGAAGAATTACAGGCCGATCAGCTTGCTCTCTGTACTATGCAAGCTATTTACAAAGGTAATTGCTAACAGAGTAAAAAGACATTAGAATTCAATCAACCAAAGGAACAAGCAGGATTTAGAACAGGCTACTCAACAATCGACCACATTCATACTATCAATCAGGTAATAGAGAAATTTATTTATTTATTTACAGATACTGCTGTCTCGATACACGAGACATAGCAGGAGTGAGTACATTAGGAAAATGAACGAACATACATTAAGCAATACCAAAGAAACATACAAAGCATTTAAAACATATTACAAAATATGGTTAGGCAATTCTTTCGAAAACAGTTCAATTGGTTTTTCGCGTAGGGAACCATCTAGGTTGTTCAAAATCTCAACAATGGCTGGAAAAAAGGAATGCTTAAAGCAATTTACAAATGGCTGGAAGGGAACAATGTTGAGTGGGTGAGATCGGCACGTGGTTCGTCGTGCTGAATCACAAAAAGTAATCGGTGCTCCAATGCAACTGCGGCTGTGTACAATCTTATGTAGCAGAGTGATACGGTCAAGTGTGCGTCGGAAAGCAAAGGGTTCTAACGACAATGAGCATGCGTAAGATGAGGGAGAAAAATTGCGGTCATACCGGCCAAATATAAATCGTATTGCTTTTTTTCTGTATGCCCTCGAGCATATTTATGTCAAGTGCAGTATACCGCTGAGGCGTACTCTAGAAATGGTTGGAGGAGCGATTTATACGCCGTTAATTTGCAGTCCTTGGTAGAGTACTTGAGTGTTCGTTTTATGTATCCCAGTTTTCGAAGTGCTCTAGCACAAATTGTTTCAATGTGATGGTGCCACTTTAGGTTTTGAGTGTAGGTAACACCAAGATATTTGAATGTATTAACAGAGTTTAGGTAGTGCCCATTGTAACTATAACTAAACCTTAGCGGCTGTTTTTTATTAGTAAATGTCATTTGAACAGTTTTTTGGTAATTAATGTTCATTTGGCACGTGGCGCTCCAACCACAAAAGGACGAAAATACTTTGTTCAGAACATCTTGGTCATGAGCATTATTTACGCTAGTATATAAAACGCAGTCGTCAGCGTACAATCGCAGCTTCACTGGTGTGTCCTTAATGACCTGTGTGACATCATTAATATAAATAATGAACAATAGGGGCCCAAGCACCGAGCCTTGTGGTACCCCGGAAGTGACTACACACGACGATGACTGCGCATGCTCAAACATAACAAATTGTGACCTCAAACGTAGCCAATCAGCTATCCAGCCTATTATTTTGTCATCGTTATTAATACTTCTGAGTCTAGTAAGAAGTTTTTTGTGACATACTACATCAAATGCTTTGCTATAAGCTCTGAATCTAGCGTCAACCTGTCCTCGAGCATTAAGAGCCGAAGCGATGTCGTGAGTGAATTCAATGAGCTGTGTAGTCGTAGAAAAACCAGAGCGGAAACCATGCCGATTACGGGACAATAAGTTATTAGTGAGGTGCTGAATTACATGTTTATGAATTATGTGCTCCAAAAGCTTGCAACAGGTACACGTTAATGAAATAGGCCTGTAGTTAGAAATAAGTTGCTTATTACCCGATTTAAACACAGGAATTACATTGGCGATTTTCCAAACGGTCGGCACAATACCCGTTTCTAATGGTTTAACAAAAACTATTGATAAATAACGAGCATTCCATTCTGCGTATCACTTCAAAAACATGTTTGGTATGCCATCTGGCCCAGCACCTTTAGTAGTGTCGATATTCAACAGAAGGTTACGAACGCCAGTGTAGCTCATTTCAATTGCTGGAAACAAATCTATTTCCTGGCTGCTACGAATGTCAGGGGTCGTTCCATTGTCATCTCCAAATACAGTTTGGAAATACTTCTTAAAGGCTTCAGAAATTTTGGATGAATCGGAGCAGGACACATCATCTATCATGAAGGTTGACGGACAGGCCGTGGTAGGATTGATAGTTTTCCAAAACTTAAGGGGATTATTTTTCATAAAAGAGCTTAACGTGGTATTAAAGTAAAACTTTCTGGCATCACTCATTTTAGCTTTAAGTTCAGATTTAAGCAAGTTAATTTGGGACTCCCCGTCATTATTGTGAACCCTCCGTTGCTTTCGCAGTCGCTTAATACGACGTTTAAGCTGTATAATTGACCTAGTATACCAAGGGTGTTTGGCATGACGTTGTATGCTCTTATGAGGAACAAACTGTGCTATACATTCATTAATTATACTGTGAAATTGGTTAGTAAACGTATCAATACTGCAGTGGTCACTAATCGATAAGAAATCGTCAAAGCATGTTGCAAGTTTAGCAAAAATAGAAGTGTCGTCTGCGCATTCAAAATTCAGCACAGCCTTAAACGTTGGTCGTGCTGGCTTACAAGCAACATTTAAATCAACAATAACGACCTTATGGTCGCAAATTCCATCGACAACCCTGCACTGATATCCATTCGTAACCAACTCATGGTTGGCAAAAACAAGATCTAGTATAGAATCCTCGCATGTAGCCTGATCAACCAGCTGCGATAGATCGAAAGCTAGTGACAGAGTAATTAAAGAATCACAAATTATTCTGTCACGACCAGTTGATGTTAACAAATTCCAATCTATAGAGGGGGCATTAAAGTCACCGGTCAATACGAGTTTAGAACAGTCCAGCCTTTGTCCCACAATATAGTCACTGACAGTCGAAAAAACGTCTGAGGCAGAGTTAGGAGGACGATAGAGAGCACCAACAACACTAGCGAGACCATCAAGCATTAGTTCGCACCATATAGATTCAGTATTTGGGAGTTCTGGCAGTAAAGAAAATTCAATACCACTTTTAATAAAAAGTGCCACTCCGCCACCACGGCCAGAAGACCTATCTTTTCTTAGAACCGTGTAACCAGGAGGCAAAAACTCATGATGAAGGATAGATTCATTTAACCAAGTCTCGGTCACACAGATAGCTGATGGACTATGACACTCAATGAGCCAGTTAAAGTTTGCAATTTTATTAACTAGGCTACTCACATTTAAATTCAAAAGCGCAAAGGACTTCGCACTAAGCCGTCATTCATTGTTTGTAGCAGACAGCCGACGGCTTTCGTTAACGATAACTTTTTTCTTCTCATCCCAAGAATACCGAACTTTGTCCACCAACAAATGATCGTAGTGCAGCCTGGCTTTTTTCGCAACCCTTCTTATCTCGGCTGAATTCTGCCACAGTTCCCTGCGTATCTGCCTCACGCGCTCAGAGAAGTCTTCATTTATAAATATTTTCGTGCCCTTCAACTTGCTTGCATTGCTTAAAATAGCGACCTTAGTTCTAAAATCCAGCAACTTAATAATAACAGGTTTTGGGCTAGTGCTACTGCTCTTACGCACTCCCAGCCTATGGCATCGTTCGATATCGCCACACTTAACATCTAGTTTTGATGTAATCAGTCCAGTGTTTCCAGCAACTCGTCTGAAGTTTTCCTAGAGTTTTCAGTTACGCCATAGATGAGCAGGTTATTTCTACGGGACCTATTCTCTAAATCGTCGTTTTTATGGTCCAGTTTACTAACAATCTCTCGAATGTCAGCTACGGCTTTCTCGAGTTCAGACACACGTGGTGCAACATTAGTAATTGACGCAATGGACAGCTCAATTTTAGTTAATCGTTCTTCGAAGGATGCAACCCTAGAAGAAAGACCTGTTATCTCCTGTGCAATTTTAGTCTGCCCCGAGAGCAACTCTCGAAACATGTCTTCGACCTCAGGACCAGGGTTACTCTCCACATCACCACACACAAGCAACAGCATTCTCAAGAAATTCATCAGCACAAAAGACATATTCATGAGGTTTGCAGGGGGGTCCGGCAGCAGCAGTAAGAAATAGTTGCCACTTCTATAGCTTTTGAAATTGTACTTTAAGCCCACCTGCAAGACAGAGCATAAGAATTTGAAGCGAGTGCTTTCCATGCTGCCGCCGGACCCACTGAAGAGCAGCGGGCGATGCGATGCCTTTATACGTTCCTGTGTCGTCACAGATGTCGCCTTATTCCTGATATCGCACCATGCACACGCACTTTCAGTCCAGCTGATACGGTTGCCAAAAAGTTTCTTCGCCGTAACCGAGCAAGCTACTTCGCCGCACGAGGAATAGACGAAACAATCGTTGACCGGCCCGAGGGTACGTTGCTTGAAAAAGATGGTCCGTCCAGAACACTGTAGATTCCGGTGCATGCATCAATCTGCAAGACAGAGCATAAGAGTTTGAAGTGAGTGCTTTCCATGCTGCCGCCGGACCCACTCAATGATCATAATGTGCTCAGAAATGCTCAGTAATGTACAACAACTTCGGAAAAGAGCAGCTCTTCGACATAGGTAATAGTGCACTTCAAGTTGTAAAAGACTATGTCTACTTAGGGCAGGTAATAACCGCGGAGCCGAACCACGAGATTGAAGTAACTAGAAGAATAAGAATGGGGTGGAGCACATTTGGCAAACACTCTCAAATTATGACAGGTAGATTGCCACTATCCCTCAAGAGAAAGGTATATAACAGCTGTATCTTGCCGGTACTTAGCTACGGAGCAGAAACCTGGAGACTTACAAAGATGGTTCAGCTTAAATTGAGGACGACGCAGCGAGCAATGGAAAGAAAAATGGTAGGTGTAACCTCAAGAAACAAGAAGAGAGCAGAGTGGATTAGGGAACAAACGGGGGTTAAAGATATCATAGCTGAAATTAAGAAGAAGAAATGGACATGGGCCGGGCATGTAGCGCGTAGACAGGATAACCGCTGGTCGTTCAGGGTAACTAACTGGATTCCCAGAGAAGGCAAGCGGGTTAGGGGGAGACAGAAGGTTAGGTGGGCAGATGAGATTAAGAAGTGTGCGGGTATAAATTGGCAGCAGCATGCACAGGACCGGGTTAACTGGCAGAACATGGGAGAGGCCTTTGTCCTGCAGTGGACGTAGTCAGGCTGATGATGATGATGAATAACAGTAATGAGAACCATCGGCTCCACGCGGCAGCAGGTGCAGCGTTTCACTAAAGAGGCGCCGGTTTTCGCCCGGTATGGCAGATCGCCACCCGAAAGCGCACACTCGCATCGGGAATATCCGGGCGACTTGTACGCTCTCCGCCACGTACCCTGACAAATTTTCCAAATGCTCCATGGTGGTGGCACTGATCGAGAATCGTTTTTTTTCTTGCGATTTGGTAAGGATAAAGAAATAGCATTGAACTATAATTGGTGTGATGACGAAGACCAAAACTGACACTCTGGCACAGACGCGCATGCTAGGCGAGAGAGGCGGAGGAGAAAGAAGACACAGAATCAACAGCTGGCTTGATAGTGTACATCTGTATTTAAATGTCAATAAATGTTCTGTTTTACGATTTCCACTCAAAGGCCCTTTTCACATCTCGCTCTCCTATCATCTGGATCCTATCCCTCGAGTAGTGAATGTGAAATATCTGGGCGTAATCTGGGCGTAATTTATGACCAATCAATGTCTTGGAAGACACACATTGAGTACATTGCAGCAAGGGTATGGCGTGCGGTGGGAATATTGAGCAAAATCAGTAATAGTCAGTTAGGTATGCGGAGAAATACTCTTATCCCAGTGTATTGTATGTATGTTTGCCCAGTGCTTGAGTTTGGATGCGTGTTATACGCGGGGGCACCTGCTTACAAGATACATCCTCTGGTAGTCATAGAGAGACAAGCCTTGAGACTATGCTTAGGTCTCCCTAATTTGTTGCAATCAAGAACTTGCATCTGGAAGCTAGGCTTTCCTCACTTGCTTCCCGTTTTAAATTGTTAGCTACACAGTCATTTCTCAGGCTGTATGAATCGCCGGTAAGGCGCTTAGAAACAGTTTTTATTGACCATCCTGACTTGTTTTTTGGACAATATTGGTCAAGATTTCATATACCAGAAATTCTGGTTATACAGCGCTTTCCAGATAATTTACACGTTAAAATCATGTTGTTCCTTTAATCAGTACCATTAACAATGCTATTAAAATACAGTTTATTGATATAATTCCGAAAAATAAAAAAATTGATACTGCTCAGTTTTTAGAAGCTATATTAAGAGATCACCTGGCAAATACGTCAATACAAGCAGTCATAGCGACTGATGCGTCACAGAGTGAAGAAAAATGTGGAATTGGTATTTTTTCTCCTGCCCTATAGACTGTTCCTTTTCGCTTCGCCTCCCAGATTTTGTGCCAATTTTTGAAGCAGAATCTTTTGCGATTATTCTAGCTCTCCGTAAAGTAACTGCTTCAGTAAGGTCTGCAGTAATTTTAACGGATTCACTATCAGTATGTGCCTCCCTTACGGCAGATGAGAACTCGCATGCTCAGAGTGCTTTCAAAGCATTAGTACCCTCGCATCTCAATCTGGTCAAATTGGTCTGGGTTCCAGTACATAGTCATTTATATGAATGAAATGGCAGATGCGCTGGCAAAGTCATCTTTAAATGGGCCTGTTATTGAGGTATTACAGGCATTTAAATTCTTTATAGGCGCTAGATCGAGAAGGAAACTGCTGTTAGAGGAATTCTCTACACCTTCATTGACAGCCACACCAAAATTCAAGCACTTGTTATACCATTGGAATAGTAAAATATGTCAAGCGCGAGGAACGGAAGGCGCAAACTAGATTGGGCGTCCGAATTCCGCAGCTAAATTTATATTTACACAGAGCTGATCTGGCAGCCTCCCCTCATTGTCCGGTTTGTGGGGTAAATGAGCCAACTTAACATTTCCTCATTTACTGTAATAGATTCTCTGCCTTACGAAAAAAAACACTTTAGGTCCCGTTTGTCACCTTCTCAGAATAAATATCATTGCTCAAAATGTGCTTTCTTTCGGGGTTTTGTCTCTTGGCCTCAGTGAAGGGAAGATTGTTGACGCATTGCAGGAGTTCGTCAAAAGCTCAGAGGTTTAAGTGTTGAAATCATTCTTCGGTATTTTGACTTTTCCAAATTCACATCAAATCAAATATGCCGTTTCATTGCATTACACTACAGATTATTTACAATTCAACCATCAAATTCGTCCTGTTGCATCTTTCATTTATTTCTCGTAAATACATTAGTTTTAACCTGTTAGTAAGAAAAAAAATCATGAAAACTACCCGGTTCTTGGCGAACACTCCAGCGTGGGTGTACGGCACATCATCAAAGATCTTGACTTGACTTTGCCCAGGATAGGGTGCTGCCTCTGTCTCGTTTATTCCTTTACAATGGCGCAGTTCCACAGCTGAATCTTGCGGCTGAAGCCAACTGTACCTCGCGGGTCGTCGGTAGCGCGGGTCTCTCAATCCAGAAACGCCGTCCACACTTCCCGACTCATGAACTTCGTTACCCGACCACCGCTGCGGCTACCCAACGAATCCTTCGCAGATAGCGTCAATGCCTCTGTGGTGGTTCCAGGACACCACCTGGCGGTACCCCATCAGAGAAGGCGCACGGGCTCCTGTCGTTCGGAAACGTCAGGCACACTTCCCGTGATATGAATCCTGTGCCCAACGCTATTCTAACGGGTAAGCATCCAAGAGACACCAGTAAGGCTTCCTTGGCGTACCCCGGCGTCGCCAAGACAACGCACAGTCTCCCGCTGCCAGGGAACGCTTTTCACGCTTCCCATCACGATATCCTCTCCTTCAATGCTCTATCGACCCCTCAGCAGCTTTTGGATGCTGTACAAGCTCCCTCAGAGAAGAAAACCGCTACCGTGACCACAACCATCACCTTTGACTTCCGGAACATTGCCACTGGCTCCGCGTGCGGGTCATCGGATAGCGCCCCGCAGCTGAAGCATACCATCACGTGACTCCGCCTCACAGTCAACGCCGTGACAGTGATGAGCCCCGCGCTGTTCTCTGCAATCTTGCCGGCCCTGAGCGCAAGCAACGCCATGTTGGATGCAGTCACCACGCAAGACCTTGAAGCTTGCTCAGAGAGCAGAGGGGCACCCTCTTGCAGCTTTCAGACCAGCTCGACGACTTTGCCTCAGTTATATCTGCATTCTCACGAGCGAGACCTCCCCCCCCCCCCCATCGCCGTCCACCTACGAACTGCCGGAATTCGACGGGTTCCGGAACGACGCCGACAGCTGGGTGGCAACCATCAATGCGCTAGCCATGCGCGTGGCCTGGACAGGGAATCAGAAATGGTCCGTGGCCATAGACCGTCTTCGAGAAAGTGCAGCGGCGTGGCACTGGTATGAAGGCTGGAAGCAGCAGTCATGGGTGCAGTGTGCTCCAAGCTCATAGCTGCTTTCGGTCTAATTCCCTGTGCTACCTGCCCATGCAACTCGACCTTCTCTGAGCACGGAGCTCAAAAGAAGCGTGACCTAGAGGATGCAATTGTGGCCCCTACCATCCTGTCATCTCTCGGTGACCAAGGTGAAGGGAACCATCACGGCCGTGTAACTCTGCCTTGCACAGGCATTTATGCTGCCGTATTTGGAGCTCCTGAGGAGCACCGGCCTGACAGTGCAGCTGTGTCTGGCGGGTCTCTGACGGCAAGCTTTGCGCAACACTCTGCAACAGGTCCCAACGCGGGCCGTCTGGCTGACGTAGAGGCGCCGGCCCCCATCTTACTGTGCATTCTACCATCTAATGAGATAGGTCTTTCCACTGAGTCTAATAACATCCCATCTGATCAGACGGAAGCGGATATGCATGCGACGCATGCACGACGCAAATTGGTAGAGTCTCTGATTTTCGGAATGGCTTCCGTCGAGGATCTCCCGCCAGTACGCAGCGTGTCTTTAAGAATCGCTGACTCAGTAGCGTCTGGGAGCCCCATAGCGACAACGCTGCGCAAGTCACGTACTAGTTGCATCCCGGCGCAGAAGCCACGCCACAGGTCAGCACGAGGGCTTCACCCCACGTTAGTGCAGATGTCTGATCGCGCCGGAAAGCATCCCCCAATCCGCCGAAAAATGCGCAGACGATGCTACTTGTTTCGTTGCCGAATCCGCCATTTCCTGCCCTGTTTTCCAAAATGTGAGGGAACAAAGGAAAGCATTTTTTGATCAACCTGTGACCATGTTGATCCAGTCTAGGACGCCCGCCAGAACCATCTCCAAAAAAAAAACCACACCACCGCAGGACACTTCATCTACCATGAGGATGCCTGCCCGGTCCACCAAAGGAAAATCGATGTCCAACTGCTTTCTAGTAAAATTCGCAGCGTGGCCGAGGTTGTAGATTGCCACGCGACAGTCAATGTCATCCCGCGGAGTCATCATCAACAAAGGGACCAACCAGGACCCAGTCTCCACTACGACATGGCGAACGACCCAGGCGACATAGCCAGCGTCGGCCGCGGGAGCCAATTCGACAACCTTCCAGCGTGGTTGGGACCGACCACAATGATGCAGCCAACCCCGCCCACCTGAAGCACTGTCAACTGCTGCAGCTAGCCTCACCCACCAGTACATTGTCGTGTGGCCCATCAACAATGCTTGCAGTCATGGCCGAGTGGGATGACGAAGACCGAAACTGGCACTCTGGCACAGACGCGCATTCTAGGTACAGCAAGGTGGAGGAGAAAAAATATACAGAATTAACAGCTGGGTCAGGATCGGGTACTGCCTCTGTCTCATTTATTCCTTTTGTGGGCAACTGTGGGCGCAGGTTAGCCAGATGAGGACAGAGGACGTTCGAGGACAACGAGAGACTTTTATATACACGAAGACGGACAAAGGGATGCACACAACATAAACTCACACATATATACACGCGTTCACGGTCCTACGCGAAAGGGAGTTAATGTTCTTGTTCGTCCACCTCACATTCTACTCTTGGGGCGTGAACGTTGCGCTTGACCTTGAGCTCTCTGGTAGTCGGGAGGCGGTGTGCCTTGTGCTTGCGGAGTTCGTACCGAGGCGGGGCCCGGTCTAGAAGATAACCGCCAGGGGCATCCCAGTACGGTGGTCAACGCCTGGGCTTGCCTGTACACCACCGAGAACAGCGTATCGCTGACTGCCGCGAACAGACCTGGGACAGCGCCTCGCTCCGAGACCAGAACAGCAGCTGGCCGTGACGAACGCTGCTTCAGACCAACGTGGGTGCGAGGTGGGGCGATGTCCAGTCCAGGACGCACCCGAGGACTTCAACGCCGGGACGAGGCCCGGACACGGAGGGTCAGAACGAGCAGCCGGGGCGTGGCCCGAACTTGTCCTTGCTCTCTGCTCTCTGGGGTTAGCCGAGCTGTCCCCGTGGCTCGGGAGCTTTTTCACGAGGTACGCGCACGAGCACGCGCATAGGCGCGCTCATAGTTTTACCGCTATCATCGTCATGATGATTGATTGATTGATATGTGGGGTTTAACGTCCCAAAACCACTATATGATTATGAGAGACGCCGTAGTGGAGGGCTCCGGAAATTTAGACCACCTGGGGTTCTCTCGTCATGATGATTCCCGCGCACCTTGAAATACTAAATCGGCCCCGCACACCGATTTCTACGTCAAAGTATGGCGCACACTCTCCAGGGCAGCATTTTTTTACCACATCTTCCCCCCAGTTCAAGAACAGCGAAACGGTGCGGTAAAAATGATAGGCATGTTCATAGAGTAGACAACGTATTACCCGCGTCATGAGTTCTTTGTGTACACACACACACACACACACACACACACACACACAAAATATATTTACACGGAAAAAGCAACTATTAATGGATCATCTCTAACATGGTCTGTCAAATGTAGTTCTATGCGAACTCTCTCACTTAGACGTCTCTCGCCGTTTTTTGATTGGGCTTGGACGCCGATCGCTCGCATGACATGTCGTCTGTCCCGTTGACGTCTTCAACATGAGTTGGCCCACGCCATCTCACGGCCTTCTGCCGCCGTAGCAGCAGGAGGGTAGCAGTCACTTGGAAGCTCCGCCCTCGAGCAACAGCTCTCAGCCGCCGCGTTCGTCCCAGTAGCATACCTGGGTCGTGCCAGCCACCCGGAACGGCAGCAGGACCAGCGGCCCACAGCAAACGGGAACTCGTACCCACTCGGGACGGCAGCCGAAACAGCGGAACCTCGCCTGGTACCTGGGCCAGTCACCCAGCCGGAGTCGAGGCCTCATTCACCGGTTGTGCAGCTGTCAGGAACGGCAGCCGGAACAGCAGCGGATCGCCTGGTTCCTGGGCCAGTCACCCAGCCGGAATCCAGGACAGTACTGAACCTAGAGGGCGTCTCTTAGTTCCCCGGACCAGTCTTCCAGCCAAGAACCGTCTGTCCTTGCCCGCTTCGCTGCTTCGAACGCTGTCACGTGCTTCCCGGTGTTGAAGTGTTGAAGAATATAGGAATGCATTTAGCTTGGTACCTTTGTTGTTGTTATGCATCTAGTTCGAAGTCCAGTGTCGTGTCGCAGTTCAGTTCGGAATCGGTCAACCAGGTTTGTACTCTTCCTCCTTTTCTTCCACGTACTAGCGCAGAACCAGAGTTCTTTCTTCCTATTTTCTTCTGTGTACCGCGGTGGCTTCTCGATGTTCATATAGATGGAGCAGTATTCAATCCAAACATTTGGGTCCGAGCGCCAAGCTACACAGTCTAAAGCACGCCACGTCTTTCGGTTGTCTCGAAGTTCCTGTGCCTCCACACGGCACGGAGTACAATGTTTTGGGCTCACAGCGTTCCTAGCTCCACTACTACTCTGGCAGTTCCGGCCCCTCTTGCTCGAATTATGGTCATCTTCTGGCTCTGTTTTAGGGTTTTTCAATGCCACTCGCTTTTCATTGGGCTCCGAAGCAAGAGTCTCAGATGCGCATGACGTGTTCTTTGTATGGCCGAGAGGTTTCAGCTGACCACTGCAGAGGCCATGCTGCTCTATACTTCCGTCACCTTCAATGCCATCACATGTCTGCTTAACACATTCCCTAGCAGACCGTGTACCCACAGCTACATCACCACGTTCTTCAACACACACTTTTTTGGGTGTACCTGACAGATTTGTGTCCACATCATGGATAACTATCTCATCCTTGAGATTACTGACTTGGTCCTCTTCATTAACCTCCTTAAGCGCTACTCTATTTGCAATCTCTCGGATTTCCAAGATAGCTGTGCTGATCTCAGGCAACAGCTTCTCTCCTTCCTGTCGCAAACGCACACGCTCATTGTCATTTTTGCACATGTACCGAAGTTCAAAATCAATTCTCTTATGTTCCTAATTAAGGTCTTCTTGCAACATTCGCTCCAAGTCGGCGCAAGACCACCCGACCTCCTCTCCAATACAAAGCAGTCTTTGCACGTTTACAGGCATCCTGTGTGCGACCGATTCTCGCCTGAAAGATGTTGAGTGCTGATCCTGGCAAGGCCCATGTCCGTTCCGATCGCGTGCAATTTCTCTAAATCCATCGGTTCGTCCCGCCCATCTGGCTCTCGGCAAGAAGGTACGCCGATCTATCCTGGCAGGCTCGCCAAAATTTGTGGGCAACTGTGGGCGCAGGTTAGCCAGATGAGGACAGAGGACGTTCGAGGACAACGAGAGACTTTTATATACACGAAGACGGACAAAGGGATACACACAACATAAACTCACACATATATACACGCGTTCACGGTCCTACCCGAAAGGGAGTTAATATTCTTGTTCGTCCACTCACATTCTACTCTTGGGGCGTGAACGTTGCGCTTGACCTTGAGCTTTCTGGTAGTCGGGACGCGTTGTGCCTTGTGCTTGCGGAGTTCGTACCGAGGCGGGGCCCGGTCTAGAAGATAACCGCCAGGGGCATCCCAGTATGGTGGTCAACGCCTGGGCTTGCCTGTACACCACCGAGAACAGCGTATCGCTGACTGCCGCGAACAGACCTGGGACAGCGTCTCGCTCCGAGACCAGAACAGCAGCTGAGACCTGGGACAGCGTCTCGCTCCGAGACCAGAACAGCAGCTGGCCGTGACGAACGCTGCTTCAGACCAACGTGGGTGCGAGGTGGGGCGATGCCCAGTCCAGGACGCACCCGAGGACTTCAACGCCGGGACGAGGCCCGGACACGGAGGGTCAGAACGAGCAGCCGGGGCGTGGCCCGAACTTGTCCTTGCTCTCTGCTCTCTGGGGTTAGCCAAGCTGTCCCCGTGGCTCGGGAGCTTTTTCACGAGGTACGCGCACGAGCACGCGCATAGGCGCGCTCATAGTTTTACCGCTATCACCATCATGATGATTCCCGTGCACCTTGAAATACTAAATCGGCCCCGCACACCAATTTTCTACGTCAAAGCATGACGCACACTCTCCAGGGCAGCGTTTTTTACCACACCTTTACATTGGATACAACTTCAGAAGCTCGGAGAGGCCCCGCCCAAATGACGGAAGTGCGGCTGCAGATCTCGTCCACGACTGAAGAAATGGTTCCGTTCGTGCACTATAGGTAAGGTTCCATGCTTTTGGTTTTTATTTTTATTGATATTTGGAGGGTATTTATCAAAACGTAATTTTTTTAAAGAAAGTCGGCTTTTATCGGAGTTCTGTTCTCGTAAATACCCAATTAGTTGAAATTCGATGTTTATTTTGAATTAAAAGTCGCAATGTAGTGTTAATAAATATTTATAATTAAATTGTGTTGAATTGTTTCTCTATTGTTTTTTTTCTCTCACTAGCTGTTTATTTACCCAGTGAGTAAGGCTGTTTTTGCGCTGTATTGTATATTTGCCAAAACGTACTTTTATTGTTATTACTATCCTCAGTACTCCGAAATGTTAATGAGATCGTTTATGACCACGAGAATCAGCGAGCATGGCAAGTGTATTTGAACGTCTGGAAGGTTTCACCGAACAATCATGTATACACACAAGCACGAATACTAAGAACACAAAACATGTACGTTTCTTCGCATTATAACCTTAAAACTTGTTTTTTGAGCACGCAAGCATACTTTACGAGGTTACTGCCACTGACTGAAATGCGCCCTTTTCGATCAATGATTCTCAGCTTTCACAATTCTCTTTCAACGTTGAGAATGTTCTCTTAAAATAGGAGTTTATCGGATAAACCAGAGTTGCCAAACATTTCACCCACGAGTGTTTATCGAACTTCTTTTTTTGGATTTGTCCGAAAAAGGCGAGGTCACTGCAATTCTGCCTCATGACGCCACTGGAACGAATGCCCATTAATTCATGCTGGTGTGCATCCGCCTTTGTAGAGGAAATGCGGCGGACTTCTCACTACTAAAGTTTTTTTCGTATATGACATGATTTGTCGAGAGAAGATAGAGTGATTGCCAGCTGACTCTGAGAACTGATCGTGAACTCCACGTTGCGTACTGCGCTAGGATATTTGGCTCGCTTGTTCTCGGGAGCCTTGACTATGGATCGGCAGTGTTTTCTGACCATGCTGAAAAAACTGTTGCAGCTGCTCCTCTAAGAGCGCAGCAATAAATACGATAGAAACCAATTGTAATGTTATATGAAGTAGCTAACACCTAACTCTTTCGAATGAATTCGATCTTGCGTAATTCAACAGGACGCTTGCTTAAGGAATGCGCCGCTCAAGGCTCCTAAGGGGTTTTCGTGCCGTCTTAGGATGCCTGTCGAGACAGCGCGCACCGGCAACCGCACCCTTAGGGTTACGCAGGGCCCCTCATTATCCTATGGCGTCACTTCCTGCTCCTAACGAAATACAGGCCGGGTGTTTCCTTGCTGCTTGATGAAAAATCGAAGGCGGGGTAATGCTATCGTATGCGTCCTCTGTGCAACTGAGGTGGTGTTATGTTTGGGGAGAAAATTCGTCATGAAAAACGCCATTGTGCATTGACTTGCCGGCCGCAGATTTGTCCCCCTTCCCTTGGACCCGTGCTTGGGGGGGGGGGGGGGTAGTGAGCTCTGCATTTTCCTGCAAGAAGCTTCTGCACATTGGTCGAGCTAGCAAAGTGGCTTGTCGTCCTGCTAAGCATCACGCAGAAGCTCGACAGCGGATCGAGTAGCGATCACCGCTTCCTGCGAAACGTCCTCAACGTGAGAGGGTGGCTGGAAAGGTTCCCATCGAACCAGGGCCCGTATTCGCCTGAACGCAAAGATAACCATAGTGTTTTCAGGTTCTCAACGATCATCCAGGCTTTACGTCATCGCCTGGCGTTCCCTGTACCAAATCACCGAAACATGGGTGGTGTGGTGCACTTGTTAACCCTACTGGACACCTCGACCATGCTCAACAACGGATGTATCGTGGCACCTGTTTCACCCTTTCTGTTGAGTGGAGCGCGGATTGGCAGGAACTGCTTTCACCGTTTTCCCAGCGCCTCGGTGCTCGAGCAAAGGCAGTGGTACCCCCTCCCCACCCCGCGAATATTTCCGACTTTTTTTTCCTTTATATACACGCGCACATGAAATCGCATGCATGAACATAAATAAAGTATTGTTGAACCCCCCCTCCCCTGCGAAAGAAAATTTTGACTACGTCCCTGGCAAATGGTGAACAAATTATGAATGTAGCGATATTGCCTTGAAACGAGAGAACGCGTACTTCTCACAGGAAAACACCGGCTATGTGGAGGCCTATACCGATGACGTAGCTCGTCGGAACTACAACGGTCGGTTCGTTCCATCTGCGCTTCAGCAGCGCTCACGCGAGCTTCACTCACGGGTAGAATACCATTGGCGGGGTAATGTTATCACTTGACGTTTTACGAATAGTGACAGTGACGGCAGCGACTTTTCGAAAGTGGCCATATAATCGCTATCACAATAAAACATAAGATGGTGCAGTGCCACAACAAGTTTGCGCTATACATCACTTGGATTGGCGATCAGCCCTTCTAAACAACTCATTAAAGTACATACCAGAATAATATAAAACTACACCCTATAAAACAATATTATATGTCGGATGGGTATGAATAACTACTCCATAGTTTCTGCGAACATATTGAACTATGTTAGAGTATTTAACTAATTTATGCTCGCTTGTTTTCTAAAACATATTATTCCGAAAGTATGTCCGCCTCGCGCCGATGAACTTCTCTTCAAAGACACCAGATTCATTGCATTTATGGCCTTTATTATTATTTTCAGGTCTGTGTGGTCTAAAAAAATGTATATTTTTGTGAGCTAGCGCTATGAAACGACACGCTAAGAGAAAGCGACACAGTATGGTGCTTGCTGCCCCGCCGCGGTGGTCTAGTGGCTAAGGTACTCGGCTGCTGACCCGCACGTCTCGGGTTCGAATCCCGGCTGCGGCGGCTGCATTTCCGATGGAGGCGGAAATGTTGTAGGCCCGTGTACTCAGATTTGGGTGCACGTTAAAGAACCCCAGGTGGTCGAAATTTCCGGAGCCCTCCACTACGGCGTCTCTCATAATCATATGGTGGTTTTGGGACGGTAAACCCCACATATCAGTATGGTGCTTGCTTCGTCCTCTGTGTTAGCGCTAATTGGCGTAATAAAAATATTAACAAATTAAATCGGCAATCTGGGTATACCTTGTATGAGTTTTTTTTTTTTTAAAGGCATTTAACGTGATCGCACGCGCTGCGTCTAAGGACAGCAGTTGCTTATTGTGCTTTCGTTTATGTGATATATAAAGAAAGAAAAGGGCAGAACGTTGCGCGAGTTAGTACTGCGACTTAAGTTTGGGTGATCAAGTCCAGTTTCCTTGGCAACGAGGCAGAACTTTGCATACGGCAGTGGCAGCTTTCCAAGCACGCACGCGGCTCGATGGCTACTTATGCAAAAGCGCCTGAAGGCGAACATTGGAAGAAAAATGTCTCATTCTTTTGCGGAGGTAACCTTCCAGCGGTGCAGTGCCGTCAAGCGGCCGGCTATCCACGCGTGCTACGAGGCCAGGATCACCGAGTGTCCGCGTATACTTTAGGTAGATGGATGAGCCGCGTCATGCCACCGCCCATTGTTGGCTTTTGTGGTGGGTTGCTGGCTTTTCTTCAGTCGTCTTTTGACTTGGCTCTTTGTTGGTTTCTTTCTGTGCGCCTCGGTGAGGACTTTCTGAAGCCCCTTCACCACTTCCGAACTAACGGTGCCCACTTTTTCCTCGTGCGACGGCCGCCGATTGCGCACGCATGCAAAGTAGAGAAGATAACTTCACAGGCAAAAAAATTATGACTTCTTTTCGTTGTTTTTTATTTTTTCTACAACGTAGTTACACTGCATTCATTTATTCACACCCTAGAAAGCCACGAGTGAGTAAAACAAGATTCGATACAAGTAGAATGGACTGTTTGAAGCTCAACTGTAATTTTTTTTCGGTTTTGTTACTCCAGTCACTCTATCTGTGAGAATGATACAACTCATAAATGCTACAGTTTGCTTTAGGAAGCTCAATATAAATTTTATACGCAGACACAAGATCTACATACATGTTATGAGAGGTATGTACTGTGGAGGAGGCATACTTTCTCGCCTCTGCGCGCACTTTATTCACGTATTCTGGCTACGCAAAGAGGTCACTTCCACAAATTATCGCTGATGATCTTTACGAATGCATTGAGCTCTTCCGTTCATACGTAGAAGCCTTGAAAAACATTAAGCGATCAAGTGTCGACAATTACCTCGTGGCACTTTCATGGAGTTAATCTGTGCGTGTAGAAGCTTATAGGTAGCTTTAGGAATTATTGTTGATCTCGGCTATTGGCCTGGCCTTTAATAAAATTCCATGAGCGCGTTACTAACATTGTGGATTGTCACTTCAATGTGTTATCAAAGGGAAACATTTGACAGAAGTCTGCCTGGTTGGCAGAGAAAACTGGGCCCATGGGAAAACTCCAACCAAATTTATTTTAGGAAAACCCGACGTTTTGAAGCCGGATTGGCTTCTTCAGGGGGGGGGGGGGGGGATGGCCGGAGATGTGCGGCTTGCCATGCATGCGAGGCTTTGCATGACTAGTCGGAAGCCCTGACAGTAGAGGGAGGGCAATGTCCCCGTATCGGTCGATGTTTCCCGCCGTCCGCTGAATGTGCCAAGATTTTGGGAGGAGCTGCCGGCGAAGGTTCCTCTTTTTTTTTTTCAAAATCACCACGTCCTCGGGACTCTTATGGTGGTAAAACCGCGTGCGCTCGCTCGCATGAAGTGTTCTGCTACTGCGCTTCGCTCGCCGTTCAAATGGCGGAGGTTATTCTGCCGCATTTTTTTTTCTTGGAAGTTCTTCGTTTCGCTGATGTAGGAAGCGGGGCAGTGCAAAACCTTCTAGAGCTAAGGCCTCTTCACTACTCCATGACGTCATCACGCTACGATGAGCGCGTTTTCAGAAATCTGATAGCTGGGCGCTCGTTAGTGACCACGCGTTGCTAATCAATTCGTCCCATGCTGTTTCCCGTTTCCTGAAAGGGCCGACAAAGCAACTCCGCCATAGTGTGGTAACGTAGATGCTAAGAGAGCAAGATATGAAGAGGCCGTAGCTAAGCCAGAGGATGTTCGACATCCTCTGAAATAGACAGATCGCGTGCGCCGACTCCAGAGGAGTCGGCGCACGCTTTGCTTGTTTAAACCCAAGTTGATTGTTCGCTATGGGGATAATTGATTCTGTGTGGGGAAGTCAGGCGAGGTCGACAATCTGCCCACCTGCTTGAACAACGTTGAGCCTGACATAGAGTTTACAGTGGAAAGAGATAAACATTGGACTATCTTGATTCAGGATGTGCTGGCGAGAAGGCAACATCAGAGTCTTTCCTTCTGAGTTTTGAGGAAACCTCGTTATCTCCACTTCAGCTCGAACCAACCCACCTGCCGTGGTGCGAAGCTTTGTTAGCAGGGTTGAAAGAATGTGCTCGTTGCCACAGCGGTGGGAGGAAGAAAGTGAGAAAATAATTCGTGACCTCGGCAATAATGGCTACACAAAAGCGTTTATTCACATAGCCCTCCGTATAAAAGTCGGGGGAAACGGGGCACCTGCGTAGCTGCAACGACACCGCGTGTCGATTGGTTCATCCCCTACACAACCGAGCAATAGCTCGTATATTCAGAAAGACAGGAGTTGACGTTGACCACAAGCCATCCACCGCCATCGACAGATTCATCACTTGGTCCCAAAGATCGCTCACCTGCGGAAGAGAGAAGGAAAAGTAGGGAGGTGAACCAGTCCAGGATAACCGGTTTGCTACCCTACACGTGAGAAAGGAATGATGGAGA
Organism: Rhipicephalus microplus; assembly: GCF_043290135.1. Classification (NCBI taxonomy): domain Eukaryota; kingdom Metazoa; phylum Arthropoda; class Arachnida; order Ixodida; family Ixodidae; genus Rhipicephalus; species Rhipicephalus microplus. The sequence continues at coordinate 38,246,708 of NC_134710.1, read as the reverse complement.
TTGAAAGGAGAGGAAAGAGACAGAAAGCACATCACGCAGCACGTACACAAGCACCTATAGTCAGTAAGAGTCCAATAATCTGGCATGGAACACGACACCCCTCTCAGAGCCGCTTTACCAGGTTCGTCTTCCACAAAAACCTCAGCAGTGCCTTGGTCACCTTCAGCTGCAATGCCTTTTGTTGACGACATGCGAGAACAGATTTAACAGACATTCCTCTATTGTGAAGTCACGCTATAATGCACGCCAGTGATTGTCTTGGTACATTGTAGAGCAGACAGTCACCCAGTATGTGGCGTAGCGTCTCTTCACAAATATAGGCATCACAAAGAGCATTGTTGGCCATTCCAATGCGGGAGAAATACGATTTTGTAAATTGGAAAACCAATAACTTCCATGAAAGAATGTGGCGAACGGCGAACGGAGCGCAGTAGCCGAACATAGCATGCGAGCGCGCGCGCACTTGACCACTAAATCAGTCCTGTTGCGAATCAGGAGTCGCTGCATCCCACCGCTTCCATCACTGTTGCAACTTCGGGTAGCGTGGTCCAGACCGGAGCCATCCAAGTCTCAGGAAGAAGACGACCAGAGGAGCCGGAGCTGATAACAGGAACATCCATTTACAGCAACTTACATGATGAAGGTAGTGTGATTGGTGTCATCCTCGAGTCTCGGCACTCGCGTTTTAGAGCCCCAATTGGTACTCCCCAGATTCTCTGCAAGGGAGAACAGTGTAGTACAGAACACTCCAATGAAGAGGTAGTCTTTACCTCCCCCCCCAAAGAGGGAAGGTCAAACGCCTCCTCCTTCCCAACCCAGGAGAAAAGGGAGAGGCACGCTCAGTTCGTCGCACGGCGAAAGAGAAGCACTACACATAGGCGCTGTGCCATGCTCCCTATGGGGCTGCAGAAATTAGGTGCCTTCTTCCTCTTCTAACCACTAACACCACAACCACTACTACACAAAAAGAATGCGATGATACACAGAACACAGCACAGGGCGATGACGATGTCTCCTTCGTGCAGATCAACTGTGTAGTCCTGTGACGAGTTGATTCATCGACAGGGTCTGTGGCGCTGGGCAGACCACTTGCTTGTGGCTGTGTGAAACGGACCCGAAGACGGATCCGAGACGCTCGGCTTATTGTCCAGTGCACCCTGCTGAACAAAGCCGCGCAGATTCCTTCCTAAGCCATTAGACGGTCGAACGTGTCCAAAGAGGCTTTTCCGAGGTGAGCCACCGACCCTGAAGAATTCTCATTACGACTGTCGTATGGACGCCGCTTCGGGATGTTGCTTTTGGCTGCTGAGAAGTGCTTGGCAAAGGACAACTCGTGACAAAAGGAGCCGGTGAGGTAGGAAATTGCACGATTTTCCCCATTTGTCGCCGTCCGAAGGACGAGGACGCCGTGGTATTTGGTGAGGCACAACAGTCCCAACGACGTGGCGATTCTGAAAAAAGAAAGGAACCTTCGCCGGTGGCTCTTGCTCAAATCCTGGCACAATTAGCAGACGGTGGTAAACATCAACCGCTCCACGGGGACACTGTCAGGGCTTCCGACTAGTCATGCACAGCCTCGCATGCACGGCAAGCCGCACATCTCAGGCCTTCTCTCCTCTGAAGAAGAAGCGGGTCCGGCTTCGAAACGTCGGGCTTTCCCAATAAATTCTGGTTAGATTTTTTTTTTCATTTCTCCAATCATTGTTTTATGGCTTGCAAGGTGAAAAGTTTTGTCTCACCTGCAGGTACGTCGTCCTGTAATGTGTACAATAGATCATTTTAAAAAAATAACCTCGTATGTTTGATTTTCACTGTAATTATCGTCGAAAGACGATATCCTTCTGCCAGCGTACTACACGTGTCCTAATTGTGTCCTCATCCGCGGCAACCCGTGATTCTGTTCTTGTACCATTTCCATCCTGGAATAGGATCAATGCAATGGAGGTTCGTTTGAACAGATTTCATTTTACCGCATTATCATTGCTGGTATGCCATGTGTTCGTACCTCCACGGCATGTCAGCAATGTTTTTTTTTTTTGGCTGCGTGTGTAGTGTGGTACAGTATAGCATGATATTTTCGAACGAAGAACCATTTGTGAGACATGAATGTATTTTATTGCGTGTAAGGGTCGATGGCTATGCAAATGTACTGCTGGCGCGCAGAAGTAAACTAAAAATGGTCGATTAAAATGTTTAATTGAATAATAGGTAATTAAGCGTTTGATCAATAAATCGCTTTCGATGTGATATCTTAATTGTTATTTGACATTTTTGATGGGTGCTTTAAAAATGGTATCCTATTGCTCGAGAAGCATTATTTGTATAACAATGGAAGCTTGAACGAGTTGGTATACGTTCTTTTTAGTTGATACAGTGCACACGAGAGGAGAACGAAGAAAAAAAAAACATTCTGGTCTCGAAGCCTACCAGCTCTAAGGGGGATTAGCCATTAAACTGGCGGTTAATGTAAGGAGGAAAACAAGTTTAAAGCTTTGATGAAAAATAATTATTCAGTAATCTAGGGAACATAAATTTGGACAATCATAAGGTTACCAATGAATAAAGTAGGTAGATAACTATTAATTGCAAGAATAAATAGACGAGAATTTCGAAGAAGTACAATTTCGTTAGTAAGAACCTAACAAGAAAACCTTCTTGTGTCTAAAAAATCAGCAAACTGCTATGCAGACGCTCCTGTCACTCTGACCCAGAGAAGAAACCCCAAGAAAAAAGATAATTTCAGAATTAAGAGTAATGCTTAACTTTCTGAATATAGCCAGGGGCTGAATAACCGGGGTTCAAAGGGTTTAAATGAACCGGGCCCTCTGATTTTAGCCCCCTCCCCCAGGGCTAGAAAAAAAAAAATGTCCGAATTCGTTGTCTTGTTCGAAAAACTTTAACGCTTCTGCTGGATTCCCCTGATAGAAACCGATTATGTATTTCTATAATCAATATAAATGCTTCTGAGTTGTTGTTCGTTGCAAAACATGCATAATCTTGAAGTCAGCTCACAGTTATGTAGTCTGCAGTAAAAACATTTTACTCGCCCAAGGCCATTCATTGTGTGGAGGGAAAGAGCTGATCCAGAGGATGTGGACACACAGAGCAGCCTGACGAGGATTTTAGCAACTACGGTCCAACACAGAAAAAGCGAAGGCGAATATAAGAAAGAACTTTGTCTTTGGGGAAAGAACATTGTCTTTTGAATGATGTGATTGATAATAATCGATAAGTAATGTATGGCACGGCACGTGCGCTATCGGTTGTTTGTTATGCATTTCACCTTTCTTTTAGATGCGGAGCAGCTCTTTGACTAGCCTGTGTAACGCTGTTCATCCGTGTCTCCATGCCAACGCGCCACACCGCGTTCCCCCCCCCTACCCCCCCCCCCCCCAACGCAGTTGTTAGAACGACGCCAAGTAGGCCAAGTTGCAGCTGCGCGTTGACATCACTCTCTCCCTCATCGGCCGTGGCTCACCTTCCTGCTGGCCCTGCGGCGTTTCGGAGCCTCGCTAGCCGCATCCTTGCAGCTAATTCTCAGGGCTTTGGTCGCGACCACAGCCTTGCTGGTCGACGGGTTTTCGGTAGTTGGCTGCACTAAATCGTCGCTCCGGGTTCCGTCCCACCGTCACCCGTCTTTGACCCCATGCAACCCGCTGTCGTCTTCAGCATTGCCGCTTGCCGGTGAGGGGGGGGGGGGGGGGGGGCGGAGATGGCTTTGGTGAACCGTCACCCCCGGAAAGTCTTTTCAGGCCTGCGCCCAGCAATCTGACGTCAGTTCCGCCCGGCCGACTCTCGGCGAAGCCGCAGCGCGGGCGGCGTGGTGTTGACGGTGTTTCACGTTTGTTGCTTTCCGTTGTTGTTTTGCGGCAATTTCGTTTCCGTGCGTGATGCTGGAGTGATGCGACAATGCCGAATAAGTGTTGTGTATCCGGATGCACCGGCAACTACAAAACAGGAAAGAAGATACAAGTGTTTTCCTTCCCTAAAGACGCCGACGCTCTCAAACAATGGCTACACGCCATTCCTAGGAAGGACTTCGTGCCGACTTCGTGCACTAAGGTAAAAATTTGAGATGCTCCTGTTCTTAGCTTGTCGTTGCTTGTTCGGGTAGAAATCACCTATGATGGGAAATACTTGAGCGTGTGGCCGCCGGGCCTCGCGAAGCGCTGACGCCAGCAGTTGATGAGAATCGCCCAGAAAGGCACGTTCGCAGCAAGGATGGTCAGCTGCGCTTTGTTCACTAACAGTGCCGTGGTGTCGTCCATTCTTGCAAGCTCTCGGTGGAAGCGCTTCGTGGAGTGCGGTGACATCACGCTCCCGTGTTTCCTTTCATGTTGCTTGTACCGCTTAGCGCAGCGCTTTTATTTAGATGCTTGCGAAACGTAGGTAGACTTTGTTTTAGCTACACGGACTGTAAACACGGTCATGCAAACAGGAGCGCATTTTTTTCTTTTGAGAAGTGGCGTCTCAGACGTTCTTGAAACGTTTGTGCAGGTGTGCGCGGATCATTTCGACGCTTCATGCATCGAGAAGACGACATCGTACACGGATCCAAGGACAGGGAGAGGTGTTGAAGTTGCACTCCCAGTACCACGGTTGCGTCTTGGATCTGTCCCAACAGTATTTCCCGGCTGTCCGTCCTACCTATCAGTACGAGACCAGAGCACGAGAGAAACCCCTGACGCCAAGAGGAGCCGACAAGAAGCCTCCCAACTCGCCCGTGCTGTAGAAGAGTCGCTGGCGTCATATGAAGCGGAGCAAGAACGAGACCGGTTTTCGTCCCTCGAAGAACTAAGGGCTCGCCTGCAAGGGGTGTCAGTGTCTCCGAAGTGGACTGTGATTCATAAAGAAGAGTGCTCCATGTTTTTGAACATTATCGACTATCGTGAACCTTGTTTGAATGCGTCATTGACCGTGTTTGCAAACCTTGAAGTGTTTGCCTGCTATCAAGGTTCACCAATCAAGAACCTTGGTAGCGCTGTTGTACCAGACTCAGTTCAAAAAGTAAGGTCCTTGTTGGAAATTTTGAACAACCTGTCGATGCTGTCTGAGGAGCGCTGCACTTATCGCCACCTGGCTCAAGCAATACATTCTCTTCTGGACAAATTGGAAGCCAGCATTGATGAAGGCAAGAAAGAGACGGTGAACTTTATAAAGGAGCAGCTACTACTCCTTTCTGCAGAGCGCATTCAGTATAGCGCACAAGTGATGGTCTTTGCATGCATCTTGCGTTCAATATCATTACATGCCTACAAGTTCCTGAGAAGCACAGGTACACTAACTTTGCCCCACCCAAGCACTATTAGAAATGTGTACTCGTCTATTCAAAATCCCACAAGTTGATTCTTCTGACGACACTTTCCTTCAGTATGTGTCTCAGAGATTCAAACATCTGCAGCCACATGAACACACTGTGCTGCTGATGCTTGACGAGATTCATATCAAACCTTGTTTAGATTACAAAGGTGGGAACATATGTGGTGCAGCAGTTAACTCCAACGAAGCGGCCACATCAGTGCACGTGTTTATGATACAAAGTATGCTGAGCGCATTCAAGGAGGTGGCGCACATTCTTCCGGTAAAAACCTTACAGGATGAAGATCTTCATTGCATGCTGAAGAAGGTGATCTTGGGCTGAGAAGAAATTGGATACAGGGTCATAGCCGTTGTCTGTGACAATAACACGCTGAACAGGAAGGCAATGAAGATGTTTCTGCCAGAACCTAAGCTAAGCCCCGTTTACCCGCATCCGGCAGACCCAGATCGGCCGTTATTTTACGTGGTGGATGCTGTACATCTATTTAAATGCATAAGAAATAACTGGCTCAACCAGAAAAATGCTGGAACTTGCTTTTTCTACCCACGCTTCGAGCTTTCGAACAATGAAGTTCATCCCGAATGCAAGATGACTGCTTCATTTAAGCATTTGAGAGATTTGCATAAAGAGGAGTCACCCCTGCTTCTGAAGTCTGGGTATGGCTTGACGTCAAAAGCTCTAAATTCAAGCAGCTTTGAACGACAGGACGTCAAACTCGTACTGCAGGTTTTTAATCCGCACGTAGCCGAAGCCCTGGCCGCTCGCAAGGGTCATACTGATTTTCAACATGCTACAGCAACCACCGAGTTCATCAAAATAATTCTTCGTTGGTAGAGCATTGTCAATGTAAAGACACCTAGTAAAGGCTTCCATCACCGTAATGTTTACGAAGAGCCTATGTCAAACCACACAGATGACCCAAAGGCAAGCTTTCTAAGCGCTTTTATCACATGGCTCGATGTGTGGGAATTTTATAGGCACGACACCGGAGTACTTACCCAGGAAACAATGAGTGCCTTGAGGCTCTCTGCTCAATCCCTTTTGGCATTGGTGAAGTACTGCGTTAGTGAGCTTCACTTTAAGTACATTCTGCTAGGGAAAGTCCTGACGGATCCCCTCGAGAGTCGCTTTGGACAGTACAGCCAGATGGCTGGTGGGCAGTATCATATATCTGTTCGCCAGCTTTGCGAAACCGAGGGAAGGATTCGCCTTCAAAATGCCCTTCCAAGGATGAGCAACGATGATCTCAGAGGCATCGAAGAGACGGACAGTGTCAGGGATGCGGGCACTTCTTTTAGTGTTCATGTTAGCGATGCTGATCTTGAAGAGCTCAGAGCACAAATGCCGGTGATTGGCTATGTTGGTGGGTATTGTGCACACGCTGCAATGAAAGTTCTCAAGTGTGAAAGCTGCCAGAGGCAGTTCCCCCGCCGCGGTGGCTCAGTGGCTAAGGCGTTGCGCTGCTGAGCACTAGGGCGCGGTTTCGATACCCGGCTGCGGCGGCCGCATTTCTGATGGAGGCGAAAAGCAAAAACGCCCGTGTGTACGAGATTTCGGCACATAATAAAGATTCCCAGGTAGTCAAACTTAATCCTGAGCCTTCCCCTACGGCGCGCTTCATCGCCTGCGTTGCGTCGGCGCGTTAAACCATACAATCAATCGATACCTTGATAAATCGTGCGGACATGGTGTCAAGGAACCTCGCCTGAGTCAGTAGGCGTGAAGGGCGCGCGCGGGAAGCGCTCGCGGCTGGCGCAGCCACCCAGCGAAAGGCGGCCGGCGCGATGTGACGTCGTCGACGTCCGTCACGTGACGCGCAGGCCTGAAAAGCTTCCGTCCCACTGACTGGGGCCGCGTTCGGTTCTCATACACCACGTGCGCCCACTTCTTCCTCGTCTCGCAGAGATCTTGAGGCAAGTTTATACCACGGGAAAATTTACAATATGAATAAAAAGATCACAATGTTTACTTATGCCAATTAGTGCGATTACCTTCAAGAAGATGGCTCATCATTTCTTCCTTCTTTCACCCCTATTCTGACGTTTAGCAATAAATGTTTAGTGGAAGTTAAGCACTTGCGTCTCTTCTCTCGTGTTCCTGTTAGATGTTATGCGCTTCCTACCAAAGCGGATTTATACCGACTTGCCCAATTTTATTGTTTATTGATTCTTCGCTTCTGGCAATACCGTTCTGTCTTAACTTCTGCTTGGTGGTTTTATAGGGAAGCTTAAAGAGACCATCATTTGGTAAAGGTTGTGTACAGGAAATATGCACAACATATATCCACTATCTGGCTGCCAGCAGACCCCCACCGCAATCGCTTGAGCGTCGTGGTGGTGGTCTTCAAACTTTTGAATTTCTTTTACACAATGCACTGTGTAGCACATGCAATCACGGGCGTCTCAGGTAAACATGATGCTTGTACGGGCCGACCGGATGCGTGCCGCTTGTTCTAGATCACATAACAAGGCACCACGGCTCCTATGGCGCACTCTTCAGTTAAGGAAATTTTCTTTGTGCGCAATGTTTTGTACATGTACACAACACTGCAAGAAAGAAAACACCCAGGTGGCATTAAACACTCCGGAGAAGCTTAGAATAAATATGGCATGTGTTCTTTGCAGCTAAATCTAAAAAGCGTTAATTTCCAAGCATGACCAGATGACAAAGCCGGAAAGAAAAAGGGCAGTGTGAGGAACCCCTTTATGTTTTCGAACCGGTCTCTCCGCACTGTTAATCCGGCCCTGAATGTAGTTTCTCAACGTTTATTCCTGTGGCTTGTGAACCGCACCTGTCAGCGCCTGTTCTGTTTCTTATTCTTCAAAGTTCTCCTGTGTGTTGTATCAACCAAGATGAACGCATTGTTTCTTTTATCTCGACCTCAGTCTCTCTATCAGGCGCACTAGGGAGCACATGTGCACATTGGCGCCTTCGTGAAAATTCGTATTTTCGCCAGTGGATAAAGGTGAACCGTCGTGTATGGGGATGTCGCAGAATGAAGGATTATTATTATCATTATTATTATTATTATTATTATTATTATTATTATTATTATTATTATTATTATTATTATTATTATTATTATTATTATTATTATTATTATTATTATTATTATTATTATTATTATACTTGCATACACAAACACACAACGACAGTAAGAAATGAGAGAGGCCCCGCCATGGTGGTCTAGTGACTAAGGTACTCGGCTACTGACTCGCAGGTTGCGGGATCGAATTCCGGCTGCGGCGGCTGCGTTTCCGATGGAGGCGGAAATGTTGTAGGTCCGTGTGCTCACATTTAGGTGCGCGTTAAAGAACCCCAGGTGGTTGAAATTTCCGCATCCCTCCACTACGGCTTCTCTCGTAATCGTATGGTGGTTTTTGGGACGTTAAATCCCAGATATCAATCAATCAAGAAAAGAGAGAGATAAGACGCACGGGAAACACGAAGCTGGTTAGGAAATTTGTCGAAAGGCAAAGCAGAGACGACGAGGAAGTTAATAAGACACTCTAACTATAGAGTGTTCTAGTAAACTATACTCGAATGGCATTTGTGTTCTCCCAGTGCTTGAATTCCGGTGGATCTTATACGCTGAAGCGCCGGCTTATAAGCTCCATCCATATGTAGCCCTTCAGAGACAAGCTTTGAGGTTAAGCTTGCGTCTTCCGAAATCAGTGGTAACCAAGCTCGTTTTGTGGGGAAGCTAGGCTCCCTTCACTTGCTACCCGGTTTAAATCATTACCAGTGCATGCACTTTTAAGGCTGTATGAATATCCCGTCAAGCGTTCAAAATCAGTAATAGCAACAACTCTATTAAAAATTGGGTTTGATGATATTTTTTGAAATATTGCAAAACTAATCGCTCCACTCAATGAATCTCATAGTAGTAATTAAATGGAACATATTCCTAGGGACGGATGCTTGACAAAGTGAAAAAAAAAAATGTCGAATTAAAATTTTCTCCTCGACTCTACATCAGTCGTTTTCTCTTCACCTTCCAAATTTTGTGCCCATCTTTACAGCATAATTTTAGCAATATACTTCTAGCTCTACCTAAACTATAGCAGCATTAATAAGCTTAGCAATAATTTTCATGGATTCGCTATCTGTATGTGTTGCCCTCATTGCAATGAAGATTTGGACATTTTGAGTGCTTTCAAATCATTGGTTCCACTGCACGTAAGTTTAAACGTCGCCATCTTCATCCATTCCGTGTCATTCCCATGTCTGTGCCAGAGGTATACCTATCTATACCCGTGACAATATCCCGCTCGACAAAACAACCTACCGGCGCCTGCTATGGTTAGAAGGGCATACCACTGTCAGGGCTTCGGGAAACAAACACATACAATGTCAGTTCCGGATGTAACAGTCGATCAGTTCGTAGTCGGGAAAATCTCATAGGTGACAGGTGTCACCTGGCGCAGAACTCGGTATGACCCAACGTATCTCGATTAAAAGTTTTTCGCAGAGGCCGAGACGGTAAAATGTGAACTACAGTAGCACGAGAGATCCCGGGGGAAATTGGCATCCCTATATCGACTGTCATAGAGGGACTTTTGTGCAATCTGGCACGACAAGTACCAAGCGCGGGCCATAGTCCACGTGCGATGAGAGCTCGGGAGAAGTGGATGTAGGGTCAGACAGAATAAAGGTGTCGAGAGATAAAATAGAAAATAAAATGGTGAGTAGCTGGCAGTTTCGTGAGGCGAAGAGTTCAAGTTTAAGGTTGCGAACGGGAGGACGATGACCCATCGGTGTGGTAGTCACAAACGTATAAGGAAAGCATGTCCGTCAGTGCTCCTTTGAGATATTTGGTGAGACCGTTAGTCTTAGGTTGGTAAAAAGTCATAAAGCTGTGTCGCGTAGCACAAGATGGAAGTAGATCATCAACCACACTAGACAGGAAGCAGCGGCCACAATCCGTGAGTAATTGAGAAGGAGCGCCATGCTGAACGATGATGTCGCGGAAAAGCAAATCTGCAACGCCCGTCACCAGAACAGAAGTGGGCTGGGATGTGCTAGTCCAAACCAGCCTCTCTGCCTTCTAATATATTTTATCACTTTCATTCATCAGTAACCAATTATCTTTTCTTTGCTAAGGAATAAAACATAACGGCTCCTGGAACCACCCAAGAAATAGACAACACATATACAGTGTGAATCTTCTTGGACCACTGTATATTACCGTTAGAGAACAAAACAAGAGAACAAATAATAATAATAATAATAATAATAATAATAATAATAATAATAATAATAATAATAATAATAATAATAATAATAATAATAATAATAATAATAATAATGTCACAAACGAGCACCCAAGAAAGCGCGCGCCTCCGAATTTGTGGCGCCACAGTGTTACCCTCCGAAGCCAGCGGTAAAAAAAGAAAGAAAACATCAAAGGACTCCTCGGGCGCGCTGACCATCCCCCTCGAAAGCGCAGTTTCGCCGACCAACCTCCTCGCATCAGTCGGCGAGAGATCGCTAGAAAATTCTCGAAGGAAAGGCGCGTGGTGATACAGGGTTGCGTCACGTGTCGCGGACGGTTCTCGAAACTTCTCGCCCTTTCACGAGCTTTGGCTGTGCAGCGCGCCGACGAAACGATTAGAAACGTCTAGAACCTGGCGCGAAGGTATTTAGGCGAGCAGCGGAGAGTGGTGATCAGGAGATGAAGGAAGGTTTGCGCAAGTGTGCGTAGGGTCTTTCCGCCGTGTCGCGCGAAGGACTTGGTCCTCAGTGACAAAGCAGCAGATGAGGGAAGTTTTGCGCCAGTGTGCGTAGAGGTGTCCCGCCGTTGAGCGAAGGCTTTTATTGTCAGGGATAAACAGGTGAAGAAGAGGGTTTCCACCTGAAAGGTGAAGGCTTGTGCACAAGCAAAAGAAGAGTGCATGTCTACCGCCAGCGAGAAAAGACGCGAGAGAAGACGCGAGAAAAGACAGACTGACAAACAGACAAACGGAAATACAAACAGATAGACAAACAGACAGACAAACAGACTGACAGGCAGACAATTATACAGACAAACAGACATACATACAGAAAAACAAATACAGAGATAAACAAACACACAGACAGACTGACAGACAAACAGATATACGAACAGCGAGACAGTTAAAAGACAGACAGACAAACGTACTGAAAACAGACAGACAACTTAACAAACAAACAGACAGACGAACAGGCAGATGAACAGGCAGACAGACAAACAGACAGACAGATGGACAGAAAAACAGACAGACAGACATACAGGCCGATAAAGAGACAGACAAACAAACAGACAGATAAAGATACAGAGGGACAAAAATCAGACAACGATACAGACAGACAAACAGACAGAACACACACACAGACAAACAAACAGACAGATGGACAGACAAATAAACAGACAAAGAGACAGGCAGGCCAACGGACGGACAGACAAATAGACAGACATACAGGCAGGCAAACAGAAAAATATACAGACAGACAGGCAGACAGATAAACATACAGACATACAAACAGACAGACAGACAGACTGAGAGACAAACAGACAGACAGATAAACATACAGACAAACAGACAGACCGACTGACAGACAGATAAACAATCAGACAAACAGACTGACAGACAAACAGATAAACAAGCATAAAGATACAGACAGACAAACAGACAGACAGACTGACAAAGAAACAGACAGACAAACAGATATACAAACAGCGAGACAGTTAAAGACAGACAGACAAACAGACAAACAAACAGGCAAACAAACAAACATACATACAGACAAACAGACAGACATACATACAGACAGGCAGACGAACAGACAGACAGACAATCGGATAGACAGACTGACAGACAAACAGACAGACAGATGGACAGAAAAACAGACATACAGACATACAGACCGATAAACAAACAGACAGACAAGCAGACAGACAGACAAACAAACAGACAGATAAACATACAGAGAGACAAAACAGACAACGATACAGACAGACAAACAGGCAGAACACACACACAAACAAACAAACATACAGACAGACAAACCGACTAATTGACAGACAAATAAACAGACAAAGAGACAGGCAGACCAACCGACGGACCGACAAATAGACAGAGACATACAGGCAGGCAAACAGACAAATATACAGACAGACAGGCAGACAGATAAACATACAGACATACAAACAGACAGACAGACAGACTGAGAGACAAACAGACAGACAGACAAACAAATAGACAGACAAACAGACAGACAAACAAACAAACATACAGAAAGGCTAACAGACAAACATACCGACTGACTGACAGACAGATAAACAAACATACAGACAAACAGACTGACAGACAGACAGAGAGACAGACAAACATACAGACAAGCAGACAGACAAACAAACAGACCGAAAAACAGAGACAGCATTGGAGTGACATGTCCATAGTACCAATGGGGACATCAATTTGGAAGCGACGGTAGCGCCGTCTGGGTTTTGTAGGGAATAGTAAAAAGATGGCAAAATGGCTATTTTACTAATAAGTGAAAAAGGCTTCATTACCTTCAACACATAAATATATTTTTGAACCAATTTCAACTAAAAAAATTGTTTCTATAATTTATAATTGCGTGTAAAATTAAATTGGTTTCAAAACCACCAGAGTGTTTCGATATGGCGGCTGGCCTTCCGCATGACAGACGACATCATCGTCGTCTGCGTCACGGCTGACCGCCGCTCGTTGTAGCAGCCGCCTTTCTCGATTTCTATCGTTTCTACATAGTACATTGCAGTAAACTGCGTAACATAAGCTCATAAGTATTTTGCATACTTACTTTAGTAAGTTGTGAGGCGGCATACAAGGCGTGCGAAATGACAACGCTGGTCACACAAGCGTGCAACGATAAATCGTTTTATTGCAAGTCAATCGATCAATGTTTACGCAAAATAAAGACCCGTAAGTAACATTTTAGCACGTAGAGCAGTGAATAATATGCATGCATGAGCGTTCATGTGCAAAGAAGGTATACGTACTGCGCATAGCTAGCTACTACGCTCTAGCATAGCCCTAACGCAGATGCCCGGAGCACACAAGATGTCCAGCGCTGGCTGATATAACCATCGCACTGCACGAAACCTTCACTGCAGTAAGTAAAGGCATGCCACTTACGTCCCTACACTTCTGTAGCCCAAGATTTTGCAACAACTCGTTGACAGTATTCGGTAAACTTTCTGTAATTGTGTGCCTTTCACGAGCAGTGCGGCAAGACTGTTTGTTTCCTCGTCCGCACTGTCCACTAAAGTGCGTAACTTTCCAATTTTCTACGCTATCGCACTATGCATGCTTCTGAATGCTTGAAATTAAATGAGGAACGGTTTTTAAGCTTACCATTCCGAAGTCTTTGAAATAAAATTTTTGAAAAAAAGGCTTCGTTCGGTTTCGTTTAACTACGCGGCCAGGTGTGCTGTCGTCGTTTCAATGGTGGCGACTCCTCACGCTGTGGCCGCGAACCTCGCAACATGCCACGGGCCTGCAGATAGACAAACAGACAGACAAACAGACAGACAGACAAACAAACAGCCAGACAAACAAACAGACTGACAGACAAACAGGCAAACATACAGACAGGCAGACAGATAAACATACAGAGACACAAAAAACATACAAACAGACAGACAAACATACAGACAGACTGAGAGACAGACAGACAGACCGGCAGACAGACCATTAGACAGACAGACAAACAGACAGACAGACAAACGGACAGACAGACAAACATGCAGACAGGCAGACAAATGGACGGAGAAACATACGGACAGGCAAACAGACAGACAGACAGACAGACAGACAGACAGACAGACAGACAGACAGACAAAAGACAGGTAGAAAAATAGACAAACACAGCAGACAGGCAGACAAATAGACAATCATGCCGACAGACAAACAGACAAACAGTCAGGCAGACATACATACAGACAGACAAACATACACAAAAACAGACAGACAAGCTTACACACAGACATACAGACAAACAAACAGACAGCCAGGCAGACATGAAAAATCCATAAACATGCGTTTTGTTTGAGAGCTGCCCAAATTCGCACCCCTCCCCAGTGCTCCAGCAACACAAGCAGCGCCCACAGACAACGAAACGATGGCTTGCCAGGTGACATCATCGGAATTTATTCTGCCCCACCGTGCTTGCCTGAGCCCTTCCACATGCCCCGCCGCCGTGGTCTAGTGACTAAGGTACTAGGCTGCTGACCCGCAGGTCGCTGGTTCGAATCCCGGCTGCGGCAGCTGCATTTCCGATGGAGGCGGAAATGTTGTAGGCCCGTGTGCTCAGATTTGGGTGCACGTTAAAGAGCCCCAGGTGGTCAAAATTTCCGGAGCCGTCCACTACGGCGTCTTTCATAATCATATGGTGGTTTTGGGACGTTAAACCCCACAAATCAAATCAATCAATGAGCCCTTCCATGGCAACACGTTCGAAGATGTAGAAGATTGGTTATAACACTTCAAGCGGGTTGCGAAGACCAACGGCTGGGACGAAGCAAGGAAACTGCGGAAACAAGGACATATCCCGCCTTTTCAAACGCGCTGACCCGAACATGACCGAAGAGAAAAGACTGCGTCACTTGATGCGAGGTGTCAAACAGGAGTTATTTGCCGGTTTTGTACGCAACCCACGTCGTACAGTTGCTGAATTTCGCACTGAAGCCACCTCCATGGAGCTGGCATTGCAGCAGCGCTCCAGTCACTACAATCGTGGTGCCAGTAGTGTCCCTGCGGATGTCCTCTCAGCAAGCCTGGGCAGCAGAAGCGAAGCATTGGGGGAAATGGTGCGATTCATTGTGAAGGAAGAGCTCCAGAAGCTGCTGCCTCCACAAGTCGCAACGCCAGTTTCATATCTTACTACCCTGATCAGAGATGAAGTTCTCCACGCCATTCTATAAGTGGAACCTGAGGAGCAATCTGTTCGACTTGAACAGCAATTGCAGGAACGCCCCGTACCGACTTACGCCGGTATTGTGCGCCAGCCCGGCATGCATACTGCTTCGTTTGCAGCTCCCAGTGGCTACCAACCGGCTTCGCGTGGCCCAAACTATCCAGCTAATTCAAGGCCACGGAAAAGTGACGTGTGGCGCACACCCGACAGCACGCCGCTCTGTTTTCACTGCGGCGAAGCTGGACCCCTGTATGGTATGTGCCCATATCAACGAGGGTTTCCTCCGTGGGTTTTCTCTAAACGCGCCATGCCCCCGAAATGGAAAAAGACCCGTTGAAATCGAAGATTACTTGTCCAGCCATCTGTTTCCAACTGCATGGTTTCCAGCATCAGCCAAGATCACCAGCGGCTGCTCGCTAGCGATCACCAATTCCTCGACGATTTAGTTCACCTTCTCCACCTTCAACCTCAACACCGTCGTTCAATACCCTTTGCCACGTATTTATGATACGTTGGAACAGCTACGGCACGCAAGGTATTTTAATTTATTAGATTTAAAACGCGGTTATCGGCAAATTGAAGTGGACGAAAGGGACCGTGAAAAGACTGCTTTCGTATAACCCCGGATTGTCTATATGAGTTTAAAGCACTCCCATTCGGCATCTGTTGTGCGTCTGTAACATTCCAGCGCGTGATGAACAGCGTCCTTTCAGGCCTCAAATGGCAGTCATGCTTAGTCTGCCTGGACGACGTTGTGGTGTTTTCAGCTACGTTTGAACAGCATGATGTAGAGCGACTACGTTCAGGCTATCCAGGCTATCCAGTGAGGCTTCAGGCTATCCAGTGAGCTGGCTTGCAAATTAAACCGGAAAAATGCCAGTTTAGATTCGAGAAGCATCGTTTCCTCGGTCATGTAACTAGCACTCAAGGTGTTGGCCCGGACCCCTACAAGACTGTGGCCGTGGAGCTGTTTCCCAAACCAAAAGACAAGAAGGAGGTACTCCGATTTTTAGGTTTATGTGCTTATTACAGGCGGTTTGTGAAAAATTTTGTGGTGATTCCGAACCTATAACAAGACTCACGAAAGAGGACGTGTCATTTATTTGGTGCACTCAACGAGCGAGTGCTTTCAACAAACTAAAGAAACATTTGCAAGCCCCACCTATCCTGGCCCACTTCGACGAAACCGCGGATACGGAAGTTCATACAGATGCCAGCAATCTTGGCTTAGGAGCGGTCCTGGAAGAGAAAGTGATAGCATATGAAGAGAAAGTGATAGCATATGCTAGCCGCACCCTCTCAAAAGTAGAAAGAAACTACTAACCAAAAAAAGAGTGCTTGGCAGTCATATGGGTGATCAGCAAGTTCAGGCCATACCTCTACGTCAGGTCGTTCCGTGCCGTCAGCGACCACCACTCACTTTGTTGGCGGGCGAGCTTAAAAGACTCAGCGGGGCACCTTGCGAGATGGAGTCCGAGGCTCCAAGAATATGACATTATGGTCGTATAGAGGTCTGTCAGAAAGCATGATGATGCTGACTGCTTATCACGTTCACCAGTCGACTCGACTCTCTCAGAATAAGAGGACTTCCCACTCCTTTGTCTGATGAAAACCTCAGAAATCGCCGAGTATCAACGGGCTGACATGGAACTGCTCCCATTGATAAAGTATATCGAAGGTCACGATGAACAAGTTCCTCGCGTATTTAAGAGAGGGTTATCGTCTTCTGCCTCCGAAATAATGCACTTTACAACAGGAATTTCGAACGCAACAAGGAGAAGTCCTTACTCGTTGTACCATCAGCCATGAGGCATGAAATCTTAGAAGCCTGTCATGATGAACCGTCTGCGGGTCACTTGGGCGCGAGTCGAACATTCGCCAAAATTTATCAGAAATATTACTGGCCCAAGTTGCTAGCGTCTGTGAAGCATTACGTCAAGACATGTCGCGAGTGTCCAAGGCGCAAAACACCACCCCTCAAGACGGCCGGCCTTCTCCAGCCTATGGATTCTCCTGCAGCTCCATTTCAATAGGTTAGAATGGACCTCCTCGGACCATTTCCAATGTCGGCATCAGGAAAAAGGAGGATAATAGTTGCTACTGACTATTTGACACGATATGCTCAAACCGGCTGCCTTGAGCCAGGAACGGCAACGGAAGTCACGGAGTTTTTCGTTCAGAATATTTTTCTCCACTATGGAGCCCCTCTCGTCATGATTACCGATCGAGGAGCAGCGTTCACGGCTCATTTGATGCAGTCCTTAATGACAATGACTAACACCAGTCATAGGAAGACCACTGCATACCATCCGCAAACCAACGGGTTGACAGAACGCCTGAACCGCACCATCGCTGACATGCTGTCGATGTACGTTGACGTTGAGCATAAATTGTGGGACAAAATCTCGCCATGCGCAACCTTCGCCTACAATAAGGCCGTGCAGGAGACCATCCGCGTCACACGATTTCAGCTGCTCTACAATCGCACTGTAACTACGACACTCGATGCCATGTTGGCAGTATACAATGTTAATTACGAGCCATCTGAAGTTGACGACTTTCTGCAAAGGGCTGAAGATGCACGCCAGTTGGCACGACACCGAATACATCAACAGCAAAACAAGGACGCAAGCTACTACAACCTGCGCCGCAGAAAAGTTCAGTACAACCCAGGCGAGCGAGTGTGGACATGGACACCAATCCGACGCCGCGGCCTATCAGAAAAGCTCCTTTGTCGATACTTTGGTCCCTATAAGGTTCTCCGATGAATTAGTCACCTAAACTACGAAGTCATCGCCGATGTACACATCCGTTCAAAGTGTGAAAACAGCGCAGAAGTCGTACACGTCCTTCGTATGAAGCCCTCTTAGGAGAGACAATGAAAAAGCTCCCTTTTTTTTGTTTGCCTCTTTCTATGGCTGCATTGGGATGATGCGTATTTGATTGATTGTTATGTGGGGTTTAACTTCCCAAAACCACCATATGATTATGAGCGACACCGTAGTGGAGGACTCCGAAAATTTCGACCACCTGGGGTTCTTTAACGTGCACCCAAATCTGAGCACACGAGTCGACAACATTTCCGCCTCCATCGGAAATGCACCCGCCGCTGCCTGGATTCGATCCCGTGACCTCCTGGTCAGCAGCCGAGTAGCTTAGCCACTAGACCACCGCAGCGGGGCACGATGCGTTTGTCGAAGGGGGACTAATGCCACAGAGACTAATTACCCTATCCGATATTATGAAGAATCAGCGCCCACACTCTTGTGCGCGCTCGTGCTTGTGGCCGCACGACTCATGCCTCTCGTTCACGGGCACGAGCCAGTGTGGGTTGGATCTGCGAAGAAGAAGAAAGCGTTGTTGGCGGATGAACAGCTTTTGTTTTGGAACGCTCTAGCGGACTTTTCCATTTTCACACATAATTTTCAGAGCACAAGTCCGCCCATAATAAACTAGTTTTCGGTGTTTCTTCTCTTCAACCCGTTACAACATATACAAACAGAAAAACGTACCAAACTTTCTGCACACAAGTATCCAGAAAAGGATGTCGTCTTAAAAAAAAAAGGGGGGGGGGGATTAGAACCACCAAAACAGAATTTCCTGCTACATAGTGAACCTATCAGGGGAAAAATTCTATCGGCATCAACATCTCCACAGTGACCATTGATCAGAACTTACAGTTTAGTCAGGACATTCTGTTGGGTGACGTGCCCCACTGCTATGTAGGAACGTTAATGTGCTGTCGTTTAGAATATGCCCAAGGACGTAGCTAGAAAAAAAAGCCTCCAGGCCTGCGCGGAAGGCGCAGCGCAGTCACAGCGAAAGCAAGAAGAGCGGCCTTTCAGAGCTTTTTCGAAACACTCATTGTGTAACTGCTACAAGCACACTTGCTCTGGGTGGAGGGGATTAATGCGTACCCCCGTGGCTACACCAGTGTATGCGTGTGTGCCGTCGTACAAGGGGAAGGGACTAACTAGTCATGCAGAAGCGTAGGCAGAAAAAAAAAACGGGCATGGTTTGCCACCCCTGGCTACGCCACTTGACTACTTCGTTTTTTTTTACCGCGCAAGTGCCATTTGTTAGTTGTACTTCCTACTTATTATGATCCCTAGAGGACTAAAATTGCACGGAGAAATAACATTGCAAGTCTATACAGACTTGGATCAATGGATTGCTTGACTAGTTGAAACGTCGTATAGAAAAAAAGCGCAACAAGAATAGGCGACAGAGAGGAAACGGTTGTGTTTCCTTCCCCTCAGTGTCGTCTTTTTTGTGTGTGTTAGTGTTTTTATTTTGTAGAGGCCGTAACAAAGTCATCCACAAAGCAATGCTTAATGCATACGTTCCAGTATATGAGCAGAAGAATGTACTTCGTGGTCCCTGTTAGGGGTGCACCTATGTCGATCTGATGGTCCAGCGCCGACGACGCCACAACGGACTTCCAGCCGCTATAAAAAGTCATCCCCTTAGACGGCGGGTGCGGCAGGGTGCTTGCCTCATCAGCAGTAAGCTCCGCTACGAGCCGCTTGCTGCGCAGCCGCCACCGCGGCGCGCTTCACGTCCCGGAAACCAGGGGTCGCTAGCGCCGTCGGAAGAAAGTGCGTGAAACGCGGAGAGCGCATTTTCGGGCGAGAGCGACGTGCCCGTTATCGGCTCTTCACGCTACATTATTTTCTTTATACGATTTTCCGCCACCCGAATCGCGGCAGTCACAATTTCCTCGACGCCTGCGGCCTTCGCGCACGCCAGCTTCCGAGCACGTCGTAGTGTGTGACTGCGCCGTTCATCGCCGTCGCACGCTTCCTTTTTTGTAGAGCACCATACAATCCCATCTGCCCTCGACGCACGTCACAACCACAGAAACGGTCGGCGGTCGCTTGAAACTACTTTTCATACATACTAAGCGTCGAGAATGGAGCTCACGGCTTGTGCCTGTCGGCGCAATCGCCTTTTGACGAGCGCTAAGTGAAATGCTGGGTTACAGGGGCTGCGGTGTACGCACCCACTCAAGGTGAATGCATCCGCAGCTCACGTGGGAGGACAAATGAACATTTATTACCTTGTACAGCACTTCGATTTTTTCGTGTCTGGTTGGGTCAGTAGTAGGGCTAAACATGCCTTATTAGAAAGTGACTCCTTGAATGAAGTGGAAATCGTTGTACGCCAGCACCTTGGAGAATTTAATGAACACCAGTCTCAACGTTCTATTACAAATGTCCATGTGTATGTAAAACCAAATCCCGACTGCGGCGGCTGCATTTCCGAAGGAGGCGGAAATGTTGTAGGCCCGTGTGCTCAGATTTGGGTGCACGTTAAAGAACCCCAGGTGGTCGAAATTTCCGGAGCCCTCCACTACGGCGTCTCTCACAATCATATGGTGGTTTTGGGACGTTAAACCTCACATATCAATCAATCATGTGTAGGTAAAATGTCATGGTGTATTCACACTATTCGCTATAGTCGCCCTTTGCGTTAGTCCTCCTCACTATATTACGGGGAGCGTGGTTGCGAAAGGGTGATGGTTGAAATATCCTGCGGTATACGCTACGGGACAGTATCACGGACTATATAGAAATGTGACTGTGAAGGTTAAACTGTAGCAATACGTCTAATGCATGATGCACCACGTGCATGCGACCATTATTAGTAGCTAATTAGTGTAATTAAATCAACGTCATCAAGTTTGCCAGCTTCCCTAAATGGCGAGATTTCTCCACCGCCTTCTTTTGTTGCGCTACAGAAAACCCCCACGGAACCTTACTCCCTTGATTGATATGTGGGGTTTAACGTCCCAAAACCACTGTATGATTATGAGAGACGCCGTAGTGGAGGGCTCCGGAAATTTAGACCACCTGGGGTTCTTTAACGTGCACCCAAATCTGAGCACACGGGCCTACAACATTTCCGCCTCCATCGGAAATGCAGCCGCCGCAGCCGGGATTCGAACCCGCGCCCTGCGGGTCAGCAGCCGAGTGCCTTAGCCACTAGACCACCGCGGCGGGGCAATTTTACTCCCTTCGAGAACTGCGATGATGGGACAGTATCAAAAATTAATCAGTGGGAGGAAGACCGGCGTCCATGAGAAAGGGCGTCTAAATTCTCATCGGCTGCTATGGCACGTCGTGTGCACGCCTTGATGACGCAGAGTGGGGCAAATTATGGTATGTCCCGCACCGTGACTGCATGGCTGTGCAGTAGTCTTTAACGTAAACTTTTTGCGATGACTTTTTGTGAATACGGGCCCAAATGTTAATTGTGGGGATGAGGGCGTCGCTGCTATACGCTCACTCTCGCTTTCGGAAGGCCGAAATGCGTGCAACATTTTAGCGGCGTCCGAGCGACGAACTTCGTCCGACGGTGAACACCAGAAACGCAGTGTCGTTTGGAGCGAAGATCAGCCTTTATCCCCACGTCCCGTGTCCACGCAAGCTCACGTTCTCACTTCGCCTTGGTAATGACTGTAATGAAAATTATTTTGTGAAAAAAGTCTCAGCTTCGCCGCAAGTGTAAAGCAATGGACGCGGGAGCAACAAGTTGGAATGTTATACCATGGTCTCCGAGGTTGCGGGCGCGAGGCGTGCTGCGCGCCCGCCATCTCGGAGGCCATGGTTATAAGAAGAAAGGCTAGCAGCTCACTCTGAAATCTGGCTGCTGCAGCTAGTAAAGTAACTTTCATGTTATCTATGGCTTTAGAGCAAACTTAGGACACAACACGTAAATAGTATGGGCCATCCGTTGATCCTAGCATTGCACGCGCGACCACGGGCAAACACGCTCTGATGCATATCTTCCCGGAGGCAAAGCCTTTTTTTGTTCGACAACAAACCGGCGAGGTGTTTGCTGTCTGCTTCAGCAGCAATCGTCGACTGCTACCGCATGCTCGCACCCGCGCGTAGAACAAACGTCGGATGATGTCGTCGCCGGTGGACTTAATACACCTTTTCACGGAAGACTTTCAGGGCACCGTCATAATACTCTCTTGGCTGTGGCGAATAGGCGAGACCACTCTAAAGGGCATTCCCGAGGCTGTGATGTCAGCCTTTGTAATGTCGTGTCACAGTCCATAAAGAGCTATTTCTTGTCTCATGTGTTCTATACCAACCAAGCAACGCTCGATCACGCGCCCTTATAATGCACTGGAGAAAATTGTACGTCTTGGCGAGCATTTGCGTTTCGTCGGAACGATTCTGATGTCGTTACCGGGCGCACAAAGGTTACTGCAATTGTTGCACAGCCTACGTTTGCAAAAAGAGCGCGCTTTTAAGACACAGTGAAGTAACAACTGAGACGTTTATTCGCGTTATTCTGTACCTGTGAGTACGTTTTCTGCGTCATTTATGCGTGAAAACGTACGTCGTACGTCTTGGCAAACCTTTGCGTTTCGTCGGAACGATTCTGATGTCGTTACCGGGCGCACAAAGGTTACTGCAATTGTTGCACAGCCTCTGTTTGCGGAAAGGGTGCGCTTTTCAGACACAGTGAAGTAACAAGTGAGACGTTTATTTGCGTTATTCTGTACTTGTGAGTATACGTTTCGTGCGTCATTTGTGCGTGAAAACGCGGGGCACGTTTCGATCTGCTTGCCATTCTGCGCGTTACCTTTCAATTTGTTTGCTATCACGTTCATTGCTTCGCCTTTGCAGCAAAGCTGTGACTTTTTGAGTAGTCCTTACATATAGCTAAAGATAAATGGCGTTGACCAACTATGACTTGCCACAAGTGCACGGTGGCCATGATGTATATTGTATATTTGCAGCCTTTGTTTTTTTTTATTGGCAAAGGGAAAAACACGCGTTTGATGAGGTGTACGCACATGCATTGTGTCGTTCCACACGCCACAGTGCAGGCGGCAAAATGCAGAATGGGATACGATATTACGGTTATTGTAAATAAACGATCTATTTATTTATTTATTTATTTATTTATTTATTTATTTATTTATTTATTGTACCCTCAAGGCCTTTCGGCATTACAGGGTGGAGTGGGTTACAGGGGAAAAAAAGAGACAGCTGTACTATCTAAAGAACACAATTCATAATTAGTACTATGTTCGCTAATCATACAATGTTAGCTGAGTATGACAAATATCGCACGCCAGGAGAACATAATTAACAAAAGCGTGAATTTTGTTGCTTATACAGTATAAGTTGGGTCGGTGAAATACAGTGTTGTATGAAAAACTGCAGGTTTATTTGAAATGAGATGATGAGATTTTCAGGTGCAGCATTAATATATAGTATGCCATAAAAATTGTTGAGGAGACATTAGTTCGCACAAAGGCTTATTACTGCACAATGTTATGTAATGCTTTCCGAAAGTTCTCATTGTTAATAATATTGACAATAACAGCCGGGAAGTCATTGCAGTCGTGCGATGTACGAAGTATAAACGATTTTGAAAAACATGTGGTGTTACACGCACAAATTCTGACTTTGTGTTGATGATCCATGTGGTGAGATAAGTAATATGGTCGTGGCATCAATTCCAGATGTTATGTGGGATGGTGATACAACTTATGAAAAAAAATGATAGACGAGAGACCTTACGTCGTGAAGCTGGTAATTCGAGATGCAGATGTGATTTTATTAAAGATGCGCTGGATGTTTGGTTGTAGTCCCATAGAATAAATCGGCAAGAGTTATTTTGAATTAGGTCAATGGATTGAATAAGATTGTGGGGATAATGGTCCCATGTAGATGAAGCGTACTCTAGTTTTGGTCTTATCAATGTATTATAAAGTAGTAACTTTATTGAAGATGGAGTACGAGAAAAGTTATGTCGCAAATAGCCCAACAAACGATTGGCTTGATTATAGTTATGTATTCGATATGTGTATTTCATGTTAAGTTAGATGTTATACGCACACCCAAGTATTTACATGCATTCGTAGTTTCTAATGAAATGTTGTTCAGATGGTATACGGGCAGGTTACTGTTCGATCTAGATATTCTCATAAATTTACACTTGTTAATGTGAAGCTCCATTCGCCACAGATGACACCAATTGCAAACGTTATTTAGATCGGATTGAAGAGTGGATATATCATGCGGTGATGTTATTTCTCTAAAAACTACGCAATCATTGGCAAACAAGTGTATATTAGAGGTAACCACTGAAGTAAGGTCATTAATGTAGATAAGGAATAAAAGAGGCCCCAGGACCGAACCTTGGGGCACTCCGCACTGAACGATGTGGCGTGGCGAGTCATGATCATTAGCTGTTACGAACTGGAAACGATTAACAAGGAACGACTCAATTCATTTTACAAGGTTACGATCAAGGTTTAGTATGCTTAGTTTATGAAGTAAAAGTTTATGGCTTACCTTATCAAATGCTTTTGAAAAGTCTAAAAAAATGCAATAAGCAAGGGATGAGTGGTCAAGTATCTGGTGTAATTTTTGAGTGAAAGACAATATTTGGGACTCACAAGAAAAGGTTCACCGAAAGCCGTTTTGTGAATGCGTAAAAATGAGTTAGATTCAAGAAAATGCATTAGACTATAGTAAAAATAACATGTTCGAGCAATTTACAGCAGTTGCTAGTTAATGATATGGTACGATAATTTGCAGGTGAGATTTTGCTTTCAGATTTATGTAAAGGAACGCTCTGTGACTTTGTGAATGCGCGTTGAACATGCATTTGCGCGTGCGCATAATATTTTTTTTTCTGTCTCCTTCGTCATCCCCCATTGTAAGGTAACGTGCAGCCTTTCTATATATGTCCCTCTGTCGTAAATAAATGTCATTCTTCGAGAAGATAGTATTCATTATTAATTACTGGTATTATACCGGCATAATTTATTCGTTTTGCTAGTATCCTAGCTAATTAATTAAGCCCATGTTTGTTTGTCACTTTGCACGAACCACGTAGTCATTACGGCTTAAACTCTGCATCACAGCGACGCCAGATGGCGACTTTGCTTCTCCCGTTGTTAGACGCATTTGTCTCGCATGTACTTTTGCTTTCAGCGTCCCTTAATTGTGCTCCCATTTCCAGTCGTGAGCGTGCCTAAATCCTCTCTCCAGCAGCGAAGCCCTTTCACGTGTGTTCGCGCCAGTGTGTGAGCCAATTCATACTGGGTCCCATTACCATTATCATTACAGCTCGGGACCTTCATCGCCGTCGTCGAATTGCAGCGGAGTCCGGCACAGCACACTTCCATATGATAAAAACGAGGCGCTAAAAAGGCTTTATTTCTCGGAGGCTGCGCGCTCTATAGGGAAGGGGGTCGACTGCACAATCTGAGGCGCCTTGTTGTAACCAAGGGCCGGGTGCAAAAACCCACTCTGTCTCGTTAGCGCACATCTTTCGCTTCATTGTTCGTTCATCGATTGGGGGTGCATTAAGAGACTTTTTCAGAGATAATTGGCGTCATTTAAGTTCACGACCTGCGGCCATTATGGAAACGCGCGAACTGGTGGTTTCTGCATGCGCACTTGCGGAACAATCTCGTCAAATAGCTCGCGCCAACCAAAATGCCCCGGGCCTAATCGGCGGCGCCGCCTTGGAGTACACGACCCTCACACGAATACTCCACACAAATGAATTTAGGAATTCACTCTTTGGCCATCTGTCAAAATTATTTACCGCAATTCACCCGCGTAAATCTAACGACGGAACTTCATCAGGGCGACATTTTTTTTTCGAAACATGAGCTGAATTGCAATAATTTTCACTTACAGCAATGTTGAAGAGGCAGTCCCTTATTATATTATACGCATTTGCGAGGCGTTACTTCCCTGTCGCACTACATATAACAATGACTTGATTCTGGCCATAACGCCGCTGTAACGCGCTGCAGGGAAGTTATACCATATAATAATGAATGTGTGGTTAGAAGGGAAGATAGTGCTATTTGGTAATTGTCAAAATTAAGCTGACCTTCTGAAGTATGCATATGCTCATTTAAAAGGTCATTGCGGTGACAATCAACGCATGACCTATACGGGGCAATGTTGAATATCCGTGCGTGCCTATATGCTTCCATGTTTATGCTGAGTGTATGCATACGTTTCTAAGCCCCATCCTTGCTGACGTATAGAGTTAACCATCCAAAAGAATGGGTTAAGCGTCCTCGCAGGGCTATATATGCTAACGCAGTCTTGCCGCTAATATGATATGTCGTTATCCCATCGAAATTGTAACGTTGGTATCTGTGCGCGCCCTTCGCATCGAGCATGCTGATAATGCACGGTGATCGTTTACCCCGCCGATCTGCAGTGATTCACCGTGCTCTTACAAGGCTCGAGATGACCCCATCGGGACATTCGCCTCCTTCCTTTCTGTCTCTCGCGTCCCGGAGCAGCGCGAGGCCGCTTTTGCGTTGAACAAGTTCGAGGATTCTGCGTAGCAGCCGCGTGAGAGACGAGACCTCCCGGTACGCGGTAGCGTGCAATTAGAGGCTCCCATCCATCGCCGCGCGCCCTCGTCGATAAGCGCAGGTGCGACAGGCGCGCAATTTGTCAGGCCGACGGACACAGCAAGGCCCGACTGGCTGCTTTGCGCCCGGCGTACAAGAAGAATCTTCCTGCGCCGCAAATCCGCGCCATTTGTCAGCCGCGCACTGGCGCTGACCAAGATGGCGACGACCATACCGCATGAGCACCCCCCCCCCCCCGCGACTGCTTTAATAGAGCGGTCTCCACGGGGCGCAGTTTTTTTTTGCGGACTTCCCCATAAATCATCATTACTAATTCAATTACAAAAGGCGCGCCTTTAATAAAGTGCGTTTTATGAGGGCGACTCCCGACCGCGTGACGGATGCGCACCTGATCCCCCATCGCGGTGGCATGCAAATGCCCCCGGCGGCGATATGCCCCCCGCGGCGCCCTCTCGCGAGGGGCCTCGGCGGCGCGAACTATGGAGATGCGAGCGCCCCGGGGCGGCGGCGGGCGCCTTCTGAGCCCCGCGGCATCTTTCATCTTTGACGGGCCCGGATTTTGCGAGACGGCGTGGCCGAATATGGTAAAGAGAGGAGCGCTGTGCACGAGGGGGAGGCCTTTGTGCGCTCCCCTTTGTGCGCCGGCGACGGTAATTAGCCAGGCTGTTGATTGCATTAATGGACGCGTCCGGTGGCGCTCGGCGGCCGCCATCGACCGGGGCGCCCCTTATCGCGACGATTAACCGCGACGCCGCCTTATCGCCTCGGCATTAATTAAATTGGGAAACGCTAATGGGCTCGTTAAACGGGGCCCTTTGTGCTCCCCTATTGATCGCCGTCACGCCTTCTGTTCGCGCGCCACAGCCGCCGCTCTTATCGGCCGCAAGATGGGAGAAGAAAAGGCCGAGCTCGGAAAGAAAGAAAGCATATACACATACGTGCGGCCTCTGTGTAAGTAGCGCCCGCTCTGCTCCGGTCGGTGCACTTCACATAGCGAATATATGCGCATGAAGCGATGAACGCGGCATGCGCATGCAAGACCACGCGCTGATCACGACGTATATTGGACACAACGTTTTTTTTTTCTCTCTGCGTCTTATAATTCGCGTGTTGCACCAAATAATCTGTTATGATGTCACTAAACGTTTTTTTTTCGTGACATTGCTTCAGCCAGACACGCCTGTAGAAAGCTAGACGTTTTGTAAATTGATCACGCATACTTGTGATCTTAGCACCGAGGGAATGAAACCAGGACATTTTCTAGCCTCATTTCAAAGGCTTGCGATCCTCCCAGCAAAGCCCACTGCTTCTACTACTTCGCCCTGTAGGTAAGCACCGATTTTCACTTGTGATTTTAGCGTCAAACTATAGTATATCTGACAAACAGTACAAACAGTCGGAGGTAGCTTAAAGTTCGACTCGAATGGAGTTGCCACAGCTTGGTTGTTTAAGTCGTGCCGTTTTATGCAACTGCTTGTTGCATAAAACGGCTCGATGAAACCGGCATATACAGCACGCAATGTTTCTGTATATATCTTGTTGAAAATGTGTAACATAAATCATTGGGTTTTCCTTCAGTGGTGAAAACCGGTGTGTTAATTCGACGACGCTGAAAGCCTGTCGCTGCGTGTTTACGCAGCTTGCTGGAAGGACTTCTTCAAAGCTGGCTTCCCCTCAGTAAAACAATAAGTGAGGAGAAGCCCAATGTATGATTTTCATGTTTTGCAGATAATTGTTAGTGTATGGGTAGTAACTGCCCGTTTGTTTTTTTATTGTAAGTTTAACACTCTTACAGTGCCGCAACTGCTTTCTCTCTCATCTCTCTACTTACACGTTCTCCAGCGTAGGGCAGCCAATGAGACGCTTCTCTGCTTAACCTTCCTTCCCTCAGCTCTTTTGATTCATTATTCTCTTTCGTATGCATCAATCAATAATTAATACAGATGAACAAATGTGACTGAGCCACTACATAAATGGGCGCTTTTTTTTGTCTCTGAGACTAGAGGTGGACTAACGTCACCTTCGGTATTCATATATGGGACGCTTCGTGTTCTAACAGGACTCAATGGCTCGCTATGTGGCCTGCGTTTAGTGAGCATCTCGCAGCGAAAAGTCACCTGATATGCGTGTAACCACATTTCAGCGGCGAAACAAAACATACGTGAAAGCACGTGCGGCTGCTGCTTGTAACACCTCGTTCACAGTTTACGATATTAAGCTCTAATGTTTGCCGTCCCTCACAGTCATTCGCGGGCAAGCTTATTGCTGGCTGCTTGAATGTTCAGGCACGTCAACTTTCGCTGACGTATACGCTTGACAGCTACTGGTGCGAATTCTTGATGTGAAGCGAACGCCGAGGCACACCAGCCGAATGAGATGAATCCGACGGGAAGGAGTCCGTTCAGTGCTTTCATCCCAGTATATAGCGAGCCCAGCACGCATTCAGAGTCTTCAAGCGTTTACAGCCTCAAGCAATAGATGGCGCCAGTTTATATGAGGAGCATTTTATAGTCGCATCTACTCCCAAATAGAAACGACGACAGACGAAGCGAGGACTCTTACTAAGAGTTTATTGCAAAATTGAAAAGAAACATATGAAGATCGTCACAATCTTGTGTTGGTCATGCACACGGAACAAAATGTGGATATTTTTGTTTTGTGTCACACAATGCAATAGATGGAACGCTGGTGTAATGCCTTGTTCGCTTCTTATCTAAACTACTGCTATTTGGCTTGGGGGACTACCCCAAAATTGGACTTCTTGCACAAGACGCATTCGAGTACAGGTTACTCTGTGAATATTGAATACATTGCGAGCACCAGGGTTCTCTTTTCATGGAATTAATAACGTTGCATCCGAAAGAAACATCATATATTACGAGCAACCGAGACATGGAATGTTCCGCATTGTCGAACTGGTTACTATAAGCAAATGGCTTGTAATAAACTTCCGCGTTTACCAAGTGATTAAAACAATAAAAATCTTCATATTCGCGATGTAAATTTGTCTGACTGTATGGTTTCTTCTTACCTTAAGCTCTTTATTTAAATTTGTTTGTCTGAATTTCTAGAAATGAGCACTTAAAGTGCCCCTAATGCAATAGCATATAGTTGTGACTAAGTGTTGTGCATCGCGCTGATGTGAACGGTGTACATAAATGCAGGACGTTGTGTATATGGTAGCAAACAATAGATGTATATTCCGGGGCTTCGTTCAAATTCACGTTTTGCTTAAAATGTTTTGTTAAAAAGATTATGTGTTAACAGTGTTTAGAGCATGCTTGTACCTCAGCTGCTGTGTTTGACTGAACTGGGGTGAAGAGCTTCCTTAAATCATTCTCGAAAGTTTTTTTTTTCTATTCGCCTTCTATCACATGTGCTGTGATGAATCGATGAATAAATAAAATTAATTTGTACCTGACCAAGAAATGTGTGCTGCCTCAATTTGCCGCGTTATGTCGGGACCTTTTCATAGCAGCAGAAAAGATTGACCGTGATAATTCAGACAGCAGTGGTTCTTCCGTTGGCCATCAATGTATGTATGTATGTATGTATGTATGTATGTATGTATGTATGTATGTATGTATGTATGTATGTATGTATGTATGTATGTATGTATGTATGTATGTATGTATGTATGTATGTATGTATGTATGTATGTATGTATGTATGTATGTATGTATGTATGTATGTATGTATGTATGTATGTATGTATGTATGTATGTATGTATGTATGTATGTATGTATGTATGTATAATGAAGGAAAGTGTAAACTTAAAGGCTTGTTTCCTTTGTAAGGCACACTATTAGTGAGAACTAAGAGACAACAATACCAGGGAAAGCATAGGGGATGTTACTAGAAGCAATTTTGTATTGTAAATTTGAAGAAAGAGAAGTGGACGAAAAGATAACTTGCCACCTGCGAGTTCCGAACATGCGACCTTCGAATAACGCGTCCAATGCTCTACCACTGAGCTATACGGTGGCGGTTATCCGCCCGTACACTTTATAAGGTATATATGTGCCTTTGAAACGCGACAGCGCGACATACATACATACATACATACATACATACATACATACATACATACATACATACATACATACATACATACATACATACATACATACATACATACATACATACATACATACATACATACATACATACATACATACATACATACATACATACATACATACATACATACATGCATGCATGCATGCATACATACATACATACATATAATCAATCTGACTACGTTGCAGGGCAAAGGCTTCTCCCATGTTTCGCCAATCAACCAGGTCTTTTGTTTTCTGCTTCCACGTTATACCTGCGAACGTTTGAATCTCCTCAGCCCACCTAACCTTCTGTCTCCCCCTAACCCGCTTCCCTTCTCTGGGAATCCAGTTAGTTACCCTTAATGACCAGCGGTTATCCTGTCTACGCGCTACATGCCCGGCCCATGTCCATTTCTTCTTCTTGATTTCAGCTACGATATCCTTAACACTGATTTGTTTCCTGACCCACTCCGCTCTGTTCTGATTTCTTGAAGTTATGCCTATCATTTTCCTTTCCACCGCTCGCTGTGTCGTCCTTAATTGAAGCTGAACCTTCTTTGTAAGCCTCCAGGTTTCTGCTCCGTAGATAAGTAGTCAGGCAAGATGCAGCTGTTGTATACCTTCCTCCTGAGGGTTTCCGGCAAATTACCATTCATGATTTGAGAATTCTTGCCGATTGCGATCCACCTCATCCTTATTCTAGTTATCTCAGTCTCACGGTTCGGCTCCGCGGTTGCTACTTGTCCTAAGTAGACATATTTCATTACAACTTCCAGCGTCTCTCCACCTATTGCAAAGAACTATTTCCTACCGAATCTGTTGCACATTAGTTTTGTGCGTATTTATTTACAGACCTACACTTGTGCTTTCGGTGTTCAGTTCAGTAATCATGAGCTGTAATTCGTCCCCTGAGTTACCCATCAAGGCAATGTCATCAGCGAAGCACAGGTTACTAAGATACTCTCCCGTAACCCTTATCTCCAAGTCTTCCCTATCTAGGGTGCTGAATGTAAACACGCGGTGAATAGCATTGGAGAGCTCGTGTCTCCCTGCCTTACACATTTTTTTATTAAGATTCTGTCGTTTTCTTTATGAAAAAATACGGTGGCTGTGTATCAACTGTAGATTTCTTCCAGTATGTATGTGTAGCGTTCGTCGACGCCTTGATTCCGTAGTGCCTGCATTACTGCTTAAGTCTTGACAGGCTCGCTCTCTCGATTTCGTGCCGACCGGTTGTGGCCCCGGGATCTCCGACGAGAGCGCACATCTGGCTGACTGGCTCGCCCTACGCCATCTCCTGACGTCGACAAGAGCTCTCGCTGGGTGGTGCCCCGTCCTCGGACTTCTGCGACCGTGTCCATCTTTCCTATCTTCTCCTTATTTCCGTATGTGGGTCTCTCTGCCCCTGCTCCTATCTCTATTCCTATCTCCTTTATTTCTCCCTATTCCTTTTATTCCCGCCTTACCCCCATCCCTCGTGAGCTATACTGTTGAGGTGTCACACTATGATGCAGACAGTTACGGGGTCCACTTTTATCTTCTTTTTCTTCTTTTAGGAATCACAAATATAAGTCTTGACAGACTCAAACGCCTTCTCGTAATCTATTAAAGCTATGTATAAGGGTTGGTTGTATTCCGCGCATTTCTTTATTACCTGATTCATAGTATGAGTATTGTCTATTGTGGAGTAGTATGTACAAAATCCTGCTTGGTCCTTTGGTTGAGTGAACTCTAATGTTGCCTTAATTCTATTAGGTATTTTATTTTTGTAAATAGTTTGTAGAGAAAGGACAGTAAGCTCATCGGTCTGTGATTTTTCAAGTCTGTGACGTCTTCTTTCTTATGGATTAAAATGATGTTGACATTCTTCGAAGATTTTGGTACCTTTCCCGTAAGGAGACAATTCGTATATAAGGTAGCCAGTT
The DNA here is from genome assembly GCF_043290135.1 of Rhipicephalus microplus. Taxonomy (NCBI): domain Eukaryota; kingdom Metazoa; phylum Arthropoda; class Arachnida; order Ixodida; family Ixodidae; genus Rhipicephalus; species Rhipicephalus microplus. The sequence goes on along the minus strand of NC_134710.1, from coordinate 38,214,097 downwards.
TTTCCAACACAATTTCTCTGCCATCTTTCAGCAGGTCTGTTGTTACCTCATCCACACCAGAGGCTTAAGCCTCTTTGTATCTCTTCTCGACCTTTTTTTACTTCCCTTGCCACTACTAACAAGATGTTGAATTCCTCTGGGCTATTATTGCTTCTTACGATATCATCCTGGTTGTTTCGGCTTCTGTACTCTCTTTAGAAGCGCTCTGTAAAACTCCTTCACCACCTCAACTATCCTATCTATGTTGGTTATGATGTTGCCTTCCTTGTCCATATAACACATACATCCGATTTTTGCGTATGCACAAGTTTGCCTTCACAGCTGTTAGGTTTCTGTCTCTCTTTATAGCCTGCTCAACTTTCTCCATGTTATACCTACTGATGTTGGTTGGCTACCTTTCACCTATTGATTACCTTCAAAAAGCTCCAGTAGCTATATATTGTCGGTTGCATTTGAGGCTTTTATGATTTGTCGTCTCTGAATGAGATTTTTCGTCTGCTGAGATAGTTTGTCAGTATAGTGACTGTACCTCCGACTTCGATTACACACTCTTTGATTATACTAGTAATGTTATCATTCATTGCGTCAACACTAACGTCGGTCACCTCATTTAGAACTTCGAATCCATTCTGAAGTGAAGCTCTCAATTCCCGTACTTTCCTTCTCACAGCCAATTTGGCTTCTTGCGTGTCAGTTCATGCATTTGTTTTTTTTTAATCTATGTGAATACGACCTTTCGCCATTCTATGGTCACTGCACCCGATCTTTCCAACTACTTACATCCTGCACAATGCCTGGGTGTGCACACAGAAGGAAGTCTATTTCATATTTAGTTTCTCCGAATTATAAATTCACCACGTCCACACACAGTTAGCCCGTTTTCAGAAGAAGGCATCTCACAAATCAATAATCAATCTCACAAAGAAAAATTGCGAGAAGATGCAGTGCATAAAATAGCATTTAAGATAGAGTGCCTGTTCAATGTAGGTACTGTTATGCCAGCGAGTCCTCGTCAAACGACCGTGCCTCTGAAAAAGGCAATCTGGGTCAAGGCCAGCCCGCAGTCCGCCTGGCGCGATCACCTCGACGGAGTGAACACGCGCGGCGCCTCCCTGGCCCACGTGCATTGAGTCAGCTGCGCACGTGACAGCGAGCCGGCGTCCTCGTGTCTGGTGGTCTGACGCATGGCGCGGCGACCCCCATTGGAGGAATCTGCCCTGACGACCAGCGGCGCTTCTGATTGGACATTTTGGTTGGACCCGGTGTAAATAAAAGAAGCCCTGCGGCGCGTCGCGATCGGCGGTCCTGAGAGAGGAGTCCCCATGTCGGAGATCCGACATGTGTATAAGTCAGCGGTCTTAGGCGAAAGGCTGATCTATGTGTTAGAGAGGAGAGCTCGGCTCTTCGAGTCTCTGTCGGCCCCAGTGCCGAAATTGTAACGCCTCTGTATATATGCTGTACATAAACCTTATTTAACTCACCGTTGTCTCGTCCGCTCGTCTTATCAGCTCTGCGCAGAAGCAGTCGCGAGCTGAGAAACATACGCTACCAAACGGCTGGTGACCTTCCCGGCGGAGTTGAAAGCGGTGGCGCCTTCGGGGCCGTGTTGGCGTCGCCGTCTTTCGCAACAGTGGTGGCTTCGGCGGGATCGGTCCGTCGTTCGCAACAGTGGTTGGCAGCTGCGGGATCGGCCGGCGTCAGCGACATCGATGCGGTGAGTGCCTGATGTTTTCCCCTCAGTTCACCAGACTACTCTAGCTCAGGTTGTAGTAGTTTAGAGAAGGGCTGTGTGAAGCATTAGAGTGAGCTTTGATCGTTTCAAGCCAAGTCGAAGCGCTTTGAAACCAAAGTTAATGCAGAGGGGGTAAACACGGGAGTGTGAAAAATTGCTTGCGCGTCTTGCTAGTTGACTTATAGTGGGTACGGCAAGTAAATTGTTAACAGGAGCAAACAGCAAGAGGCTAGTGTGAACGATGGAGAACCTTAAAGTGAAGGAACTCATCGAAATTTGTGAGGAACTCGGCATTACTTTGGGCCGCGCGAAACGAAAGCAAGCGATCCTTGAGATCATGAAGGATGAGGGAGTGTCGGCTGAGGAAGTCGATGAGGCCTGGGTGGATATCAAAGCACGCCGCGAGGAGGCTGAAAAGCGAGAAGCTCGCGAACGTGAAGAAGCTGAAAGGCGAGAAGCTCGCGAACGTGAAGAAAGGCGAGAAGCTCGCGAACGTGAAGAGGCTGAAAGGCGAGAAGCTCGCGAACGTGAAGAAAGGCGAGAAGCTCGCGAACGTGAAGAGGCTGAAAGGCGAGAAGCTCGCGAACGTGAAGAAGCTGAAAGGCGAGAACGTCGCGAGCGCGAGGAGGCCGAGAGACAGGAGCGCCTCGAGATGAAACGAATAGAATTGGCAATCCTACAGTGTTCGCAGGCGCCTAGCGCAGCTTCTCCGACGATTCAGGTCAGCGATATTAGAATTCGGGATCAACTGCCACCGTTCGTAGTAGGCGAGGACATGGCGAAGTATCTCGTCAAGTTTGAACACGTCTGTGAGCGAAACGCTTTGGAGCGGTCTCTTTGGGCGCAGAACCTGTTAGCTCTTCTTCCCGGCGAAGTGTCCGACGCGATAACTTGCTTGTCGAGGGAAGCGTTTGAGAGCTATGACGAGGTTAAGGAAGTGCTCTTGAGACGTTATAAGTTGTCACCCGAGGCTTTCAGGCAAAGGTTCCGGTATGCTGAAAAGGGGAATGAGTCACACGTTGACTTCGCGTTTCGTCTTAAGGCCGATTTAATTGAATGGCTCAAGGGCGAAGGTGTTTATGACGACCGCGATAAAGTGGTGGAATGCGTTGCATTGGAGCAATTCTACCGCTGCATCGAGGATAATGTCAGACTTTGGCTGCAGGACAGACTTGGGGAAGTACAGTTAAATAAGGCAGCTGAGTTAGCTGAGGAGTATTATACTCGCCGAAAGTTGCATAGCAGGGCAGTGCGCGTTGAAAAGGATGAGAGGAAAGAGGGCTTTTCAAGGAAACCTGATCAACGGAAACCCGTTCCGCACCGTAATTTCAAAAAGGACCCGTCTCTTACGAAGGACAGTGTAGGGGAAGGGCAAACAGAAGCGGAGAAATCGAGTGAGGTTTCTACCACACAGGCATTTGAATCGGAAAACAAACGGAAGCCGCTAATCTGCTACAACTGTAAAAAGGAAGGGCACATCGCTAGAAACTGTCAGGAAAAGTTTGCCTTCGCAACGATTCGAGAATCAGAAAAAAACATTCGGTTGTTGGAGCCGTATCTCCAAGAAATTAGGGTCAATGAGAAAACGTGCCGAGCACTTAGAGACTCAGCGGCAACCATGGACGTTGTCCATCCTTCATTGGTGTCTCCGGATGACTTCACAGGAGAATGCGCGTGGATCAGGCAGGTCGCCGAGGAGCAGAGTGTTCGCTTACCAATCGCCACGGTTGTCATTAAAGGACCGTTCGGTGAGCTTCGCACCGAAGCGGCTGTGTCTGCCGCGCTAAATGATCGTTTTCCTTATCTTTTCTCCAACAACTCGGAGCAGCTTCTCAAAGAGCAGGGCAAATCGTTCTTCCCCAGCTTTGCGTGCATGGCCCTCACGCGATCGCAAGCGCGAAAGCTTTCGCGGAAGCTGGACCTGGTTCCATGCGGTGAACTCTCAAGTGACCTTGTCGGCGGGTCCACGGAACCCCAGAAAGGAAAGTTTCCGCATGAGTCATGTGAGCAGTCACGCGAGCGGCCCGTCGCCGACACGACCGGCGCGGTTTCCGGAGAAAGGGGAGACGACATGGCGCCATTGAGTCAGAGCGAGAGGGCTGCAACGCTCTCGCCTGTAGCGGAAAGTTGGAGCGAGCTGCCGAGAGTTGATCGAGAGACGCTCATTCGAGAGCAGCGTGAGGACCTCTCGATTGAAGCGCTAGTGGAAAGCCAGGTTGAAACGCTAGTGGAAAGCCAGATTGAAGCGCTAGTGGAAAGCCAGGTTGAAACGCTAGTGGAAAGCCAGATTGAAGCGCTAGTGGAAAGCCAGAAAAACGCGGCAAAAGTGCTGTCGAAGGAGCACTACGAGGAATCGGTGAAGAAGAGTGCTTTTGAAGTTGATAATCGGGTAACGCTGCTGCAGCCGTCCAAGAGGAACAAGCTTGAGGTTGTTTGAGAAGGGCCCGCAAAAGTAGTATCGAAGCTTTCTGATACCAATTGTGAAGAGAAATTAGGAAGGCGGCCGAACAAAGTTTATCACAGTAACTTGAAAGCAGTCGTAAATTTACTTTTAAGTGCTTCAGAGGAAGAGGAAGCAGAAATTTTTAGTTCTAGTGAGATAATCGAAAGGAAATCGGAAGTAATCTGGGAACAGTTGAACCTAGAGCCTAGCTTAAGTGAAGGAGGACCTGAGAAAGAGGACCTGAGAAAGATTGGTTCCGAGTTTGGAGACGTGTTTTCGGACCGCCCCGGAAACACGACGGTGATCGAACCCGATATCGAGCTAAGCGGTGAGGAGTCAATCAGTAGCAAGTCGTATCGTTGTTCCCCTGTGCAACGTCGCAAGTGTGAGCCGCTCTTGGTGCCGCATAGGTATCGTCGCCTAAAAGTGGCCGGTTACTGAGGTGGAGCATGTTGCTCCACAGCGCAACTTTGACGTTCGCTAAAGAAAAAAAAGGAAATGTAAACGTTAATGCAGGTGCATTGAGCAGTGCGTTCCAGCTAGTAACTTCTCAACCTTTCGGTTTCTCGCTGGCGATTCGGGGCAAAATTTTGACCTCATCACGACCTGGGCTGAGCGCTCTCGTTTAGAGTGATCTCAAGGGGCCAACTTTGTGGTATTCTAATTCGTTACGTTGTTGTACGTGGGAAAAAAATGAGTTGTCATTTTAAGAGTCTTGTGTCCCACATGTGCCTCTTGATGTAGAGGGAACAAAATTCCGATAGACACGTAGATAGGTATATGTTGTACTATACTTTGTCTGGTGTTCTGTCGGGTGACCGAAGGCGCTTGCGTGTGTCGTGTGTTGTCTGTTGTCGATCCGTTCTTGGCAAGTTGCAGAACCATCGACAAGTGCTGAAACCGAAGATGGTCAGAAGAGACGAGTGAAGCTGGTCGACAAGTTGTGGCGACAAGCCAGTGGAGCTGGGATCCGTCGTCAAAAATGGGACGTGTTTCCGGAACAGTCTGGAGCTGTATTCTCCCCATGGCCCTGGAGGCGAACCTGGAGGGACCTGGCGAACGAGCGCACCTGACATCCGAGCCCCGTGGAAGCAGCTCGTCTTTCCGGTGCATTGTCTGGCGGCGGGGGTGCTGTTATGCCAGCGAGTCCTCGTCAAACGACCGTGCCTCTGAAAAAGGCAATCTGGGTCAAGGCCAGCCCGCAGTCCGCCTGGCGCGATCACCTCGACGGAGTGAACACGCGCGGCGCCTCCCTGGCCCACGTGCATTGAGTCAGCTGCGCACGTGACAGCGAGCCGGCGTCCTCGTGCTGGTGGTCTGACGCATGGCGCGGCGACCCCCATTGGAGGAATCTGCCCTGACGACCAGCGGCGCTTCTGATTGGACATTTTGGTTGGACCCGGTGTAAATAAAAGAAGCCCTGCGGCGCGTCGCGATCGGCGGTCCTGAGAGAGGAGTCCCCATGTCGGAGATCCGACATGTGTATGAGTCAGCGGTCTTAGGCGAAAGGCTGATCTATGTGTTAGAGAGGAGAGCTCGGCTCTTCGAGTCTCTGTCGGCCCCAGTGCCGAAATTGTAACGCCTCTGTATATATGCTGTACATAAACCTTATTTAACTCGCCGTCGTCTCGTCCGCTCGTCTTATCAGCTCTGCGCAGAAGCAGTCGCGAGCTGAGAAACATACGCTCCCAAACGGCTGGTGACCTTCCCGGCGGAGTTGAAAGCGGTGGCGCCTTCGGGGCCGTGTTGGCATCGCCGTCTTTCGCAACAGTGGTGGCTTCGGCGGGATCGGTCCGTCGTTCGCAACAGTACTCTGATTCCCTTTCTTTCCTGGCCACTTATACATATGTCTGTGTTAAGGACATATGAAAGACGACAGTTTTTTTTCTCATTTTTGGTCACTTTTTGTTTTGTTTCAATAGTCTTTTTTTGTTTTTGTTACCTCGTTGATTGCCGTATATGCAAACAAGAATTATCTAATTCAGCTATTCAGTGCCAAAATGGCTGAGAGTAATAAAAAAGAACGCAGGTCGCGGGATCGAATCCCGGCTGTGGCGGCTGCATTTTTGATGCAGGCAGAAATGCTGTAATTCCGTTTGCTCAGATTTGGGTGCACGATAAAGAACCTCGGGTGGTCGAAATTTCCGGAGCCCTCCACTACAGCGTCTCTCATAATCATATGCTAGTTTTCGGACGTTAAACCCCACATATTGATCAATCAGTAATATGAAAAAATGAATAATTTTAAAAAGAAACGGGTGATTCTCCCCCCTCCCCCTTGCAGTTATTCACCTTTGTGTGACGCCTGAATTGCTCAGTACTTTTTAACAGCTTCCGCTCACAATGCGTGGACGAAGGGAGTCCCGTGAGAGCGCCTCCTTTCTGTTTCCTTCTGCATCTGCTTGCAATATATTCCACTATAACCGGAGCATCGACAAGCCATCCTCCGTTATTTTAAAGTGAAGAGAGGACCAGTTGTCGACGTTCTAATTTCCTATTCATTACATCGTTTAACAGGCGCAAATGAGCGAAGGGTCGAACGGCATGACCACATCTTTCGTTCCGCGCAGTCCCCGCTGAAAGCACGAGGATTTTCGGAGCTCTTCGTCCATCCCGACTACGGCTGCTCTGATTACGGCACGTCTCGTTACAAAGCCTTCGCTCTGGGTTTGTGAAAAAGAAAGAAGAGAGAGGGGGAGGTAGAATGACTGGAGCGCGACGAGAGGGGCGCATTCTGTGTCCTGCCACGCTCGATGGTCGGCTTATAAAGAGACGGTTGGGGAGTAACTGGAGAGTCTGCTGCATGTATACACGCGTAATAAACGCCCGGTTAGTGTTCTCGCACGCGGAAGGCAATGGGAGAAGCGAGAAATCAAATAAAGGCTTTCGGGGTGGGGACGCGGCGGGGAAAGGCCCCGCGGCGCTAATCTCTCCCTTCGGCTCGTCCGGCGGGAGCTCCCCGCGTCACTGATATGATGGCAGCATGCAGAGCGGTTGCCCGCACCGCGCAACTGAGCGACTCAACGCCGTGAACCGTGCGAGATAGATTAAACGAAATGAACGCAGGAAACACTCCGTTTGCAGGGCGCGCAGGGACCGTTTGATCTCTATCGGGGGGGTGCGGCTCCCTCTTGATTGGCAGCCGTGGAAGGAGGAAGGGTGCCACTGTCCCGCCGAGAGGGGGAATCTCAAATGAAGCTGGCTGCTATACGCTTCCGCGGTACCGTTCGGACCTTGGTGAATGCGATTTGCTGGCGTATTGAAAGCTCAACTCAGTGAGTGAGTGAAAGGGGGAGGGAAGCGGAGTGGGGAGAGTAGGAGTTACTTAATGAGCACATTGGTAATCATGGTGTAAGTGATCGAGAGGAAAAGTGACTGGAAGGTATAAATTGTAAAATAACGCAAAAAACAAGGACACGGCAATAAGACAACACGAGTGTTCCTGTGTTCTCGTGTGTTTTCCGCTATGTAGTACCAACTCGCTCGGCCTTATGTACTATAACCCCTCAAGTTTGGCGGGAAAACGCATCGCGCGAATACCAGGCAACGTTGAATAGTAGGCACTGCTATCCATGAACATCTCAGTCAAATACTGCAGTCGTGCGTGGCACGGAGAGTTTACGAACTCAGCGCCAAGTCGCCATTTTTCTGAGACACCCTCCTTCCACACAAAGTACTCTCTGTTCGGAGCGGCCAGCGGTTGCTGTTTGACGTCGAACAGCAGACAGCATGCTATTGACCAATAGCCAATATAACACAAGAATAAACTTATTCGAGAACAGATCAAGTGAGGCGTCCATAGTCCAGGATGCCTTAAGCTCGAGCCACGTCCTGTGCCCCGTCGCGACCATGCTTACCTGACCGCTAAGGTTGAAGCTGACAGAATCTTTCTCCCAAACCTCGTTAGTGTGGCTCAGGATTGGCATTGGCTGTGAAGTGAGTCTTTTTTGGGTGCGGGAAGGCAGAGTTCGGAGTGGTCTTTCCACCTCTCTAGGTAGCGACTTGTCTGCGTAATGATATGCTCTGCGGGTCAGCTTGTGATGCTGCGTGATGTTTTGAAATGAGACTATATGGGGATTCATGCGTTTGGACTCGGCTTCGAGCGGAGTTTGCATCAGATGCGCTTCTTGCCACGGCGTACCGACACCCGCCGGCGCTGCGCTCTGCTAACATGGCACAGTGAGCAACAATCGCGCGCAGGAATCACGACGGCAGAGAGCGATTGCGTTTCATAACATGCGCTCAAGATCGTGACGTGTGCTCCCGTAACTTTTTTTTGCCTCGTATACTGCACCTCTAGTGTATCTTCGATCGCACTTGATCTGACGAGAGAAAAAAGATCCATAAGGCAATAGACTTCAGTACTGAGAACATTCGAAGATATTTTTTAGAAGTGGGCCTTGGCCCCTTTAGTGAAGAAAATGGTGTTGAGTTGGCGTGTAACTGAAGGGAAGGGCGCTAAGGAAACAGGGCTCAGAAAGAGACGATGACGAGGAAAACCATTCAGCGCTTTGTTTGGATTAAGTCTGAAATTTCCCATCCATTTCACCAAATACGACAATACGACCGTTTTATACTCGCAGGAGACTTCAGTTACTTCTCAACATCGAGCGGGCAAGACCCGAAATCGTTCCGCGTAAGCAAATCTCCCAAATTACTCAACTCATCGCAGTGAAGACGTGCTCATTCGGTCTTCCTTCGTCTCACCAGAGCAGGGCAACAATCTTAGGACGAGACATGCCAAAACTAGTGCAGCAAGGGACAGAATTGACGAAGTGCGAAAGACCATGCATGTTCGGTGGGGACTGCACGGATTGAAAGAAGCGTCAGGAAATTTCGACCTCCTGGGTTTCTTTAAAGGGCGGCCAAATATGAACCTACGGGTTCGCAGTGTTTTCGCCTCCACCGCAAATGCAGCCGCTGCAGCCGGGATTTGATTCCGTGACCTGCGGGTTAGAAGCCGATATATTTTAGCCACTAGACCACCGCGGCGGGACCAAGTGCACTGCGAATGTCAAATCAAGAGAAAAGGAACACCAAGATGGCTGTCGTTACACTTAATCACGGCAATCCAAGTCAGGAAGGCAGATGAAAGCCCGAACTGCTGATGAAGAATCCTTGAACACGGCGTGTCCATGCAGCCAACGTTTTGACAGCTGACCATAACACGATCACCCAACAATTTGTTGTTTTCAGTGAAAAAAAATAGAAGTAGAGGGCTTATTATTCCTATAAATATATAAAAAAATTGGCCATAAAAGAATACTTCAGTGCAAAACAGGCCCTCGAAGTCGCCTGCTGCAAATCCCGACCACCGCCTGTGATCGCCATTTTTCCATGACGCCGTCGTCTTCTACCACACTTTCAGCCGTTACAATTCCGTAAGTTTCAGTGCTGAGCCGAAGAAAGCTCGAATATCTCGATTTCACGCGCAGCTGACGAAGAAAGCAATATCGTTCTCCGGAATGCGGACACAGCCAGCTCGTAGTGACGTTCCGGCTCGCAAGTCAACGCCACCTGGAGATTATTTTCTGGCCTGCTGCGTCCCGCCATGACGTTACTCGTTTTGCCCGAGAGTGCGCGCGTATACGGGAGGGAGGCTGTGAGTCCACTGCCACCATCGTCTGTCGTTAAAGGATAAAGCGTTCGCAGCGAGTTTTACCTGCTTAACAGATTTGTTTATTTATTTATTTATTTATTTATTTATTTATTTATTTGAAAATACTGCCAATCCCAGAGGGATCATAGCAAGAGAGCATATACAGTAATTCAATACAAGTTTAACAAATTGTGATACAATTCCAATAATGAATGAATGCAAAAAATTGCAAAAATATTGGTAGCTCGCGAATAAACAGAAAAAACGCTCTCAATAAGTCACGCGTCGACAAAAGAAAAAAACGAAAAAAAGAAAAAAAGTCTGAGAAAACAATTGTCGATAGCGGAATTCGTAGTTCGTTTCTAGTGCATTTAAAAACTGTGTTAGTGATGTGCTTTTTTTTTATGACGTGCAAGGGAAGGTTATTCCATTCTCTTATGGCCAATGAAAAAAAAAAGAATTTTCGAAACAGTCCGTATGAAAGGTGTGTTCCGTGAGCTTGGTTATGTCTTGTAGGTCGTGTTTGTAAACTTGTTATGAGGTGAGCGACATCAATATTCACTTGGTTGTGAATAAGTAAGTACATGAATTTAAGTCTAGCTAATTTGGCCGCTGCAAGGAATCTATACTAGCACTTTCCATCAACAGAGTGATACACGGGGCCCGTATTTGTTTAAAATGAACCTTCTTGCCTTTCTCCTTACGGCTTCATGATTAGAAATTTCTTGTTTAGAAAAAGGAAACCATACGATGTTTACGTGTTGTGGTATTGGTCTGATGAATGCGTTATACCCCAGGAGTTTGGTATCTATATATAGGAGCTAATGTAAGGCGGCGTTGGATGAAAAAGAGTCGTTTGAGGGCGGTCGCTGTTATGTTGTTTATGTGTTTATTCCATCTAAGGTGCTCAGATATAGTTAACCCCAGGTATTTGTGTTCATTTATGCCACTTATTACACTATCATTAATTTTATACGGATATAACGATCTATTCTTTTTCCTCGAGACAATGAGTAGGGTTGATTCTTTCACATTTAATGTCACTTTCCAGTCGCAGCACTATTTCGTTACTGGTTGTAAAGCGTATTCAAGGGCTGCATGATCTTCATGCGTGTCAATCACATTATAGATAATCACATGAATTCTGCCTTTTGGGTAAAAAAAGTGCTGGTTTAAGAAATGTATTGCGCCTGAAAGCGTTTAGAAATTCACCTGTGAGCCATTTCTTCCACGAAAAAGTCAAATATTGTACGCAATTGAACATGTGGTCAATCGATAGCAAAATTTAACGGACCATCAAAGTAACGAAATGAGGCAAATTTTATTCATTCTTTATTTATTCACACACACACACACGCACACGCACACGCACACACACATGCAGACACACACCATCTATAGAGCATACAGAGAAGCTCTTGCTACTCATTTGCAAAGTTTGTGCAGTTTTATTTGTATACTCTTCCGAACATATGTCTTCACAGACACGTAGTTATTTAGAAGATTATGTGGTGATGCCACAAGTATACAAGATATTCAGCACAATATCACGGTGATGGCCATTGCAAGAGAAAAGAACATCTTTCGTTTCACAAAAATCTTTTGTGACCAACAGAAGGAGAGGCGTTTCCCCTTTTGCTCTGGCCCCTCTCGCAGTGGTTTGTATATAGTCGGTCATATAACTTAGTGCCTGCGAAAATTCTTAATACGGGGTCTATACTGAATCGTGCAGCTTCCGTGGGTGCTACTACTGCACTGGCGATTCTTGTATAGCTATATTTGTGGTGGTGGTTTTTAAATATTCTAGCTCAAACTAGAAATCACGTACCTGAACACCATATCAGAAAGCGCTTGATGGCAAGTGTCTACATGCATGTAAATTTCAAGGAAACATATTAGGCTAACGTGCTGGCCACAATAATACCGCAATAAAGTGGTAGGGACACCGGCAAGAAAATACTATGCACAAAATTGATGCACTAAGTAATGCAACAGCATTCCTTCCAATTTTCTCAAACAAATGAACAGAGGTAACACAACAAGTCCGTGGCGGTAATCGCCAATAGCAAAATGTTTACCGACCTAGAAGTAAATACACCTGTTCTGAAAACTTACTGCCACGCGATTTTCTTCTTCATACCAGTGCTTACGCCAACAAGCCAGAAGCACACACGACATTTTTATTTTGAAGCGAAAACGGTACATGGTTGAGATGGGGCCAATAGAAAGACTTAAAAATATGTAATACGGACACTCGTACCTTTGGGTCACAAAGAAAACAAGTGTCGACGTCAGCTTGAGGAATGACACGCTCCCATTTCTCTCTTCGGTTGTTCTTAGGAAAAGAGAACACTCGCAACTTCGATCCCTTTGCCGTGACGATTTGTTACGCAGCATCGTCCAACCATTCAGATTTGCAGCCGTACAGGTTGCGAATATCCAGTGCACAAAATGCGTCACATATCCACACTTCAGTTCAAGGACAAATAAAAAGAATGTCGGCTCGAGTGGCCAACAAGCACATCAGCACGCCACGAAAACGTTCGTCGGGCTTGGCTATCCATGTCTGTGGAGCGACGAGAGCAAGCATATGCACGTCTGTGCAGCGAAACACACTGGTCTAAATGAAGTGACGTCAGAGTCCGCGGAAGACATAGTGAGCAGGCCTGCAATTATGTAGGCGGCATTACGCGTGTGCCAGTATTGCCTGACTGTCAGGCAGTTTGTAAAATTATTCAATAATAAATTGAATGCTCGACCAAATGCGCTGAAATTTCACTGACTTATTTGCGAATGCTCAAGGATTAACCCACATAAAACAGATTACGATCGAAAATTGAGTGGCATGGCCCCTTTGAGGCAGCAACTGCCTCGAAGCTACATCGTTGAAGAACACAGCAGGGGCGTAGGCACAATTTTTTTTTCGGGGGAAGTATATTTTGATCTCGTGCTGACCCTCAGGACGCGGGATCGAATCCCGGCTGCGGCGGCTGTATTTCCGATGGAGCCGGAAATGTTCTATAGGCGCGTATGCTCAGATTTGGGTGCACTTTAAAGAGCCCCAGGTGGTCGAAATTTCCAGAGTCATCCACTACGGAGTCTCTCATAATCGTATGGTGGTTTTTGGGACGTTAAACCCCACATATCAATCAATCAATCAATCAATCAATCAATATATTTTGATCTCGAGTGGGGGCCGGGCAGGCAAATGGTCATTTTGTGATGCGTATGTCATATCAGTGATCGCGTAGTGGTTATAGTATCAGCCTCGCGAGCCAGAGGTCCATGGTTCGAATCCCGCTGTCGTTCAGTTCCCAAACGGATTAAAAGATAATCCACGTGGCAATGGAACCGCATTAAGCGGCCTGTGGTGCGGCCACACCGGTGACCACCGCCGGAGACGCACTCCTTCACCCTGGTGCAGTATCTGGGTCGTTGCGCTGCCCACTGCTCGCCGCTTATCAGTCAGCTCCGAAGTCTGGCTCATCTGCTCCAGACGACAATCTGTTATTGCGCATGTGCCTTGATGTGCGTTCCCGCCCCCTTCGTTGACAGCGTGTCTTTATAATCGACTACGCACCATGCCGTGGGTCATTCTTCTTTCTGCACGCCTTCTTACGGCAAGTGTGTTGCATTAAAACTTACGTTCTTCCTTCTCACGGCGTCTTCCTAACGCAACAAGGCACTACCTCCGACATGCCTACGTCAATAAGTGACCGGTAATATGGGCAATCACAAGGAACTGAGGCATACGACGGCTTCCGGTCCGACGCTACACGCGGGTTAGCCGTGGCACGCGCGCATTTTTGTACCGCTCCGTGGAAAAAAGCACCTCTCCGTGCACTGTCAATGCTTTAGAAGTTTTTTTTTCTAACCATGACAGAGACGATGACAAGCTACGAAAGCCGCGTCTCTCATAATCATATAGTGGTTTTGGGACGTTAAACCCCACATATCAATCAAGCTACGAAAGCCATGAACTGTAAGGAAACTTCTTTATCGCACTAAAATGATCTGCAATGCTTTTATGCTGCCCGGGGGTACTGTCAGTTTGGCATGCTGATCAGTCGATACAGAAGACAGTTTTCATTGTATGATACGTTGATGCAGATAAAAAATTGCCATTTTAAGGATCTCAGGGGGTGGGGATAGCTGTATTGATTGATTTGATTCATATGTGGGGTTTAACGTCCCAAAACCACCATATGATTATGAGAGACGCCGTAGTGGAGGGCTTCGGAAATTTCGACCACCAGGGGTTCTTTAACGTGCACCCAACTCTGAGCACACGGGCCTACAACATTTCCGCCTCCATCGGAAATGCAGCCGTCACAGCCAGGACTCGATCCCACGACCTGCGGGTCAGAAGCCGAGTACCTTAGCCCCTAGATCACCGCGACGGGGCTGGGGATAACTGTAGCAGTGTGCGAAGAGTTCATTTCGGGATCGCTGCTTCGGCCGACATCGTCGGTCGATCGGCATGTAGCGCGCAGCACTTATTCAGCACGTTCAGATATCTTGTTTTTTAAATCCTTCAGTGCGCTATAAGATGCATTTCTTAGTCGAGGCCAGATGCTTATTTCAACGCTGATCTTGGTGAAGCTGCGCGGCACAGCGGTATACAATACATTCAGGCATAGACGGCGCCGAATAAACGAAACCCTGGGCTTGTTTAACGCACTTCCTCCTTTGTGTGCCGTCCTGGCGCACAGTTTGACCAAGATAAACGCCAATTGACTCGTCCACCGCTTCGTGTAAACTTAGGCCCATATTCACAAAACCTCCTTCACTCAAGGGCTCCCCTGGACTTCACGAAATCAAGGCAGAGCGTGCTCCTCCACTCAAGGACCCACTGCATTTCATGAACGCTTCTCCACACTTCCTTCGCCAAGAGAGGCCTTGGAAACGCTCCCTTCACTTGATTGAACTGCATGGGCCGAGAAAAGTGCCTGATAACGAGAGTATTCGTAACTGTGGTTAATAAATGACTATCTCTGTTCAATAAATGAATGCTTTTTTAGTTATTTTTTATAAATTGAGATTACAGCAAAGTATACATGCACTTAGAGTGGTAGCGTGGTTCCCCTAAGCCTTGAGCCGGTAGAGTTTGCGAAACCCCCCCTTCAAGTCTGGCAACAGTCGCACCCCGGCAGCTGAACGAACAGCCGATGACGTTTTGTCTGCTGCTGAACGTTTCTACGTGCTTAGTTTATTTCGTATCGTACGCGTCCGAGTATTAATCGCAGTTTATATTTACGGTAGTATCGGCGTGTGTGTTGTTTGAGGCCCTGCTTTCGCCGGGGTGACTAACGAACTACGTGAGTGATGACAGAAAGCAGAACATATGGCTTGTTGTTTTGTTTACTCTCTCTTTGCTTAGAGCCTTGTGATCACTAGTGTAGCCACCGAACGTGTAACGCGGTAGAGTGAGTAATTTTTACTTTATATCACATTACATTGGTATATGCCTTTAGAATTCACCACCGCCTTGTGTACAAAGATTACTTGTACGTAAATTCGTTCTCGCTGCGGGAGTGCGTGAACAGTTCCTAATTTCAGGGGACTGTGCTATGTTCATTTTTCTCATTTACTGCGATTATAAACGTGGCAATTTTGTTGTTGTTCCTCTGCATGTAATAGAAAATTTGGAAGACAGTGCTCGCAACTGCTATTCGAAGTTTTACCAGGGTAGCGTTAAAAAGTAGAAATGGTACACTCGAGGCTGAGCGTTTGAATTAGACGGCTACGCATGTGAATAGAAGCGATCATGTGCCTTTCTTCAAATAATGGCGAAAACAGCATTTTTAGGTTGTTGTTTTCTTCAGTTAGCAGCATATATAGTCGGTTAACAATGCGTGTTTGTGTTTGTGTGTTTCAATTTCAAATTTTCGATCTTCCAAGGTTGCCTGAGCAAGCAGTTATTTTTTATTTCATTTTCCACTCGTCCTGCATTTGGGGATGCTCTAATATGACAGATTTGAATAGTAACCTTTGAATCTCTCTAGCTTCCGTCTCCAAGTTTACACAGCAGCCACGTCTTAAAATTTTTTGTCTGGTTTCCTTCATCTGCAAGCTCAGAAGCACATTCGTTAATTCACGAATGACCTTTACACTAATGTTTTGGCTTTTATTAGTAGAATATGATTGCCGGGAATACCTCTTGTAAATGATCGTAATTTTTGTGCTTCATTTTAAAGCCTCGGCAGTACATAATTTATAGGAGATGTTTTATTCTTTCGGAAATGATAAAATTGAAGGCGCTTTTGACTTTTGGCGCTGTTCTGTCTTAAAAACGACCGTATAGTGGTTCACTGAACCTTGGAAAAAGTGTTGTCAAAAAGCAGAATATTTTACTCTGCTGATTTAACGAAGACCAGTGCAACAAAGTCCTAAAAAAATGCTCAAGAGTATTGCAGACATCGCGGATATATCTGGTCAAACCCCTGTAAATAAAATATCCGCCATTGTTGCAACATTAGCATGTCTATACGCTGGAACCACGCCATCTCAGTTTCGTGGAAGGGGTGCGGTGCTGGTGTATATAAAGAGAGCTTGATTTTTGCAGAAATTCTTTCCTGTAGAATCGGAGAAGTGGTTTTTGTTATTCTGTTTCATCCTGAAAAGACGAACATCACGACAAGTATGTATTCGAAAATGAAGAAAAAAGAAATTGCGAATGGCAAAATAAACCTTTATTACATTTGACAGATGAAGAGCCATGTGGCAACCACAAGCGTGAAACTGCAAAGTGTGCATCAATCGAGCATATGCAGCTGACACACTGTCGAAATAAAGTTCTAAATCGTAGGACATCATAAATAAGATCGAGAGGTAGTAGCCACCATAGCGTGTCCTACGCAGTGCAGCTGCACGTATTCACTGCAGATTTTGTCCCTTTCTATACAGTCGTGCAAACTCTGCAATGCATTGTGAATACGGCACGTTTTTAGGAAACCTTTCGTCTGTGTTCTTCTGTCGGCAGCCTGGCCCCTGCACAAAATAGGCAAGAAATATTATTAGAAGAACGTAATAGCTAGAACACCAAAGCCACGTTTTGGTTATTCCTCGTGGTGCACACATTCATTAATATTGCCCCGCCGCGGTGGTCTAGTGGCTAAGGTACTCGACTGATGAGCCGCAGATCGCAGGTTCAAATCCCGGCTGCGGCGGCTGCATTTTCGATGGAGGCGGAAATGTTGTAGGCCCGTGTGCTCAGATTTGGGTGCAGGTTAAAGAACTCCAGGTGGTCAAAATTTCTGGAGCCCTCCACTCTAGCGTCTCTCATCATAATATGGTGGTTTTGGGAAGTTAAACCCTACATATCTATTCATTAATATTTCTTGCGTTAAAGAACAGACATGGTTGAGTTATTGAGCTTTCGTATATTTTGACACATGTTTGGCTCAGGCACTTGGGCAGCTCACCAGGCATATGGTTATGTAATTCGATTATCTAATTGCACGAATCAGTAGCGTAGCCAGCAATATTTCTTCGGGGGGGGGGGGGGGTTCAATAAAAAAACAACCTTATAATGTGTCTGCTGTATTTCTATTTCATATGTTTGCGTTTTTATACGACACTCTGTGAATTCTTGCGCACATGCACATTTCACAGAGCATGAACCTCTGCTTGATTCCCTAAAGCTGGGTGTAGTTGTTCATTGGTATTGTGAGCTGCATAGACTGTATATCGAAGCTATGTTTCACGCGTAGTAACAACAACAACACACTCACAGGGCCTATTTGCATTGTGCTTTGTTCTTTCTAAACTGTCCCTAATAGTGATCTGACCTCAGCAGGGGGGAAATTAACAAAAAAATAAAAAGGACAACTTACCTTCTCGTAAATACAGACGATCATCTAACGAAAGTGTGCTTTGCCATATATTTCGGCTAGGGTAGCAAGATTCACCGGAGAGAGAGAAAGAGAACACAAGGATAAAGACAGGCAGGTTAACCAGGGCTGAGCCCCGGTAGGCTACACTGCACTGGGGCAGGGTAGAGGGGGAAGGAAAGTTATAGAGGAGGAGAAAAAAGGTCACTGACTGGGCCGACGCGTAACAGTTTCACCATCACAAACGATGAAACAGGCCGGTGTCTTAGAAAATGCAGCAGTGCTTTCGTTGCCTTTCGGAAATTGGATGGGCAGTGCCATGGTCCCAATATTTTCTCGACAGTGAAATCCCTTCTGTCCAGTTGATTTAAAACACTGCGCAGGTGGAGCTTCTCATTTGTGTATGCCGGGCAGTAACATAAGATGTGTTCAATAGTCTCATCGACGGCGCATGTCGTTGCACTCCATGCTGTCGGCCATCCCTATCTTAAATGAGTAGGCATTAGTGAAGGCTACGCCCAGACGCAGACGGCACAACACTGCACCTTCCTCCCTAGAAAGACCAGAGGGTAGCCGCAGTCGTAGAGATGGGTCGAGAGAACATAGTCGATGTTGTGAGAACTGTGATGACTGCCACTTCTGTAGTGTCATGTTCTGCGCCAGCTTACTTAGGTATCTAGCCGAGTCAATCCTAGATAAAGGTACAGCCAGTGGGTTTGTTTCTACGTGTGCATTTCTGGCTGCTTCACCAGCGAGGTCGTTCTCAGAGATACCGCAACGACTTCAAATCCACTGGGACACAACGTTGTGTCCTTGTTCGGTCGCATAGTGCAGCATTTCTCTGATCTCCCATACCAGTTGTTCGTACGACCCGCGACGAAGTTCCAACAAAAGACATTGTAGAGCCGCCTTGGAGTCACAGAATACTGCCCATCGATTAGCCGGTTGTTGCTTGATAAGCCGCTCGGGAGTATACGGTGAATGCAGCGCATCAAAAGTTTGCTATTACGTTTCCTCTCCCCTTGTTTATCAAGTTTTCGCGCCACGCTTGAACTGATGTGGTGTGCGAGCTTCATCGAAACACCTGAAAGCGCTGGCGTCCGCAGTAAGTCATGGAGCACTCGCACGACGAGTATACGCCCACCCGAAGGCAGGGAATCTACTGGCTTATGCACGGAACACAACACATCACGGCACTGCTGAGCGCTCTTCTTGTCACCACGCCCGCCTGCCCCTGCGCCACAGTAGCCGTTGCCGAATCGTTCAAAGACAGCTCCGTTGTAAACGCGTACCGTCATTGTCAAAAGAACGCGGTGGTGGCAGCCTAATTGATCGAGAAGCGCCGTCAAAATGAGACGAGTTGCGCCATGGACGCGATGTTGGCACAGAAACTTCACTCGAGGAACGATTCAAGGTAGCTCGACCGCTTCCTTGACAATCTCGAGGATCTCAAGTGAATGAAGCGTTTCAAGTGAAGGGCGGTTTGTGAATGAGAAAACGCCACTCAAGGAGCGTTTCGAGTGAAGGGTCGAGTCGAGGAGCGTTTGTGAATACGGAGGTTATACTCTTGAGTGAGGCTTACTCGTTTGTCTTTGTTTTTTTGTTATATATATGGATGCAATGGCCGGCGCTCATCTCGTACGGCAGGTAGATTTCACCCGCGCATTCCCAATATATATTTGCTAGGCGCGCCTGCGCGACAATTTATTTATCGATATAATATATTCGAAGCAAATCTATGCGCAACTTTTTATTAGTGCGGAATGCACACGTTCCTGTGATGAAATGGTCTTCGCACCCTCTGGCTCCAACGTTCGGTACCCACAGGCTACCTGTCGCTGTGACTCTATTCACAGCTGCGGCCCACCTCATTTTTCTTTCTTCATTCCATGGGAATCAATACCTGCGTTTGCCTTTCACGCACGTGCTGGAGCAGAACAAATGAACAACTGAGATGACCATGGTTTATCAGGACGAAAATAAACGGGCGACCACGCGCGCGAATCCCGAATAATCTGAGGCTTACGATTGAGTGGTTCGCCCATATAGAGTAACATAAAAATAACAAGAGTGGTCATTCGCATAGAGTTTCCCAATATACACTAGAGCGAACTCTGGCGCTAGTGTCTATGGGAGCTGCAACGCACGGCGCTTCAGCGAGGATGGGAATGATGGGTAGTACACACATTTGTCTAAACTTCGTACTTCTTGCCTGCTTTTGGCTCCGTAAGTGTTGGTGTGGCTTGGAGCTGTTTTTTCACGAAACAAAAATCAGCAAATGTTCAGCGGTTGCGCTTCACTATTTTCTTTTTTAGACTTACTCTCCAAATTGGCTCACGAAGTTCAAAAGGGTTCGTTCTTTCTTTCAAAACAAAACCGTAACCAGCAATAAACGAAGCCGCAAGTACGATTCGCCGCCCGCAAGTACGAAGACTAGGGTACTACCCATCATTCCCATGGACGCTGAACGATCGCAGCGCCAGAGTGCCCTCTAGGTAATTTTGAGAAACTTTATGGTCAGTCGGGCTAAAAAGCGGCTGAGCTACAGTTTCACCACAGCCGCGAGATGGCAACACATTCACTTACTGCTTCAAGGAAACACGCGTACGAGTTATTTACTACAGTACCTTTTCTAGTGCAATATACGTCTACGTGCTTTTGCGTAAGTGATAGTGGCCTGAATCCGTCTCTATCGTCTGCGATTGTACGGTGCGATAACGTGGAGCTGGCATCGGGCATGAATCGGACGCGAGAGAAGTGCACATGGCTTCGACGCGACGGCAACGTTGTGACGTCTCGTGTTCATGAGCATTTTCGGCAATGAAGCAATACGGTCAGCAGCAGCGAGATGCCATAAAAGATGTGCGATAACGTACTGGACGTGCGTCGTGGTCTTCGCTTGTTTCGGCTGCCTCTCAGCTTGGCTGCTGGTAGGTACGAACGCGCCATCAATACTATGTTAAGTGCGAATTGCATTTGTCGTTGAAGCCTTAACCTCACATTTCTGGGATTGTGCGGTTCAGCGTGGAGATATTTTTGTACTTTTCACTTCGCGTACTGTTTCCGGGGATCACTTCACACGAAAGAAAACTGTTTGGAATGCCTCGTATATAGTAGGTTTGCGAGAAAATTGTTTCTTTGCTCAAGATGAGTCACCGCTCGCGTTGTTATAGGTTATCTTTGTTCCGCAATACATGTATTTGAATTCACTGCATGAGTCAGATTTTGTGAAGAGTGCAGCTATATGCTCAGTATTATTATCTGTGTCGTTCGCAAATTGCTTGAAGCTTGAACGAGCGCAATAAGAGAAGTGGTTAATCTAAATAATAATGTTCGCTAGCTCAAGCTAGGACGTAATCTTCGAGTAAATACTCCTGCCTCGTTGACGGCTTGTATGATACTTAAAATTGCTTTGTTTTAGCTGTTTTTCGCGAAAGAGCGATGTAAAGTATGCAGGAGAAAATTAGTGCGAAGGTCGGAAAGAAAACGTAGCCAACATTTTTCTTTTTTTTTTTTTTTGGTTCATGCTGAAGTGAAGTGCTGTGCTGAGGCAACTACTGCCATGTCGCATTGTGCACTGTATGTGTAGTTGTGTGCGTTTATTGCAGTTTTATTCTGCTTCGGTTCTTGTTATATTGTTACCTATGCGTTTATTTCTTGTGTGTAATTTAAAATCTTGATATGACAGCTGTATTTTCGCGTCTCACAGTGAAATGAACCTCTCTTTGTGCCTGCGTTTATCAAACATTAAGAAAGTGGGCATGTGCTTACCAAGAATATAACTTGAAAATAGTAGTTTTCGCTCCTCCAGTGGTTCTCATGGTTTAATTAAACTGTGTGCATAAACACACACTGGCATCGTGTGCTTGCTGCTCTAGCGGTGCAGCTTACACGAAGGTCATCGACGCATGCAAATGACTCGTTAAAAAAAATGGCCTTCGAGACTGTCTTATATGTGGTCTGCCGCCTCTGAAGCTGCTAAGTTTCACCACACCCGCTTGGGGTGCTGTGAACCCAAATCATCCACAGAGGCCTATGGAAGTGTCCTCTCTTGGTCTTTTATAATACTCTATGGTGCGCCATCGTATACTCTTCTCGAACCAGAAGCCGGCAGCAGACGGTGCATCCCACAATTCCTCGCTCTTTTACTGGTCCCCTATTAACACATAGTCCTCAGTCTCCAGCGGCTACGAAGCAGCTGACCATGGTGGTGGTCAGATCTGCAACGCAGATGATGTTGGTAAGAATCTCTGGGTCCGGAAAGGCCGCCATTAAAACCTGACCTTAGCAACATATAACGCTAGAACATTATCTAGTGAGGCAAGTCTAGCTGTGCTGTTCGAGAAGCCAGACGGTGTTAAATGGGATGTAATAGGCCTCAGTGAGGTTAGGAGGACAGATGAAGCTTATACAGAGCTACATAATGGACACGTCCTTTGTTATCGTGGCTTGGCTGACAGAAGAGAACTCGGCGTAGGGTTCCTTATCCACAGATGTATAGCTGGTTACATAGAGTAATAGTATAGCATTAATGAAATGGTGTTAAGTAGCATAATCAAACTCAATAAGCGATACAAGATGAAGGTGGTACAGGCTTACGCGCCTACATCTAGCCATAATGATGCGCTAGTTGGAAGCTTCTATGAGGACGTGTACTATCGGCAATGAGTAAGGTAAAAACACAGTTTAGTAAGCTGCTGGGAGACTTCAACGCCAAGGTAGAGAGTAAGCAGGCTGGAGACCAGGCTGTAAGTTATTATGGCATCGGTACTAGAACTGTCATAGGGGAGTTATTAGAATTCGCAGAATGCAATAATTTACGGATCTTGCATACCTTCCACTGAAAACGAGGAAACCATAAGTGGACATGGAGGAGTCCTATTGGCGAAAGTAAGAACGAAATAGACCTTATACTGAGTACACACCCAGGCATCGTGCAGGATGTGAAAGTGCTTGGCAAGGTACGATGCAGTGACCATATAATGGTAAGGCCTCAAACTCGCCTAGACTTGAAGAACGAACGACAGAAACTGATATGCAAGAAGCCAATCAATGAGCTAGCGCTGATAGGTAAAGTAGAGGAATTCAGAGTCTCGCTCCAGAACAGATACTCAACTCTCATTGAGGAAACCAGCCTTAGTGTTGACGCAATGAATAATAATCTGACGAGTGTCATTACGAAGTGTGCTGTAGAAGTAGGAGATATATGGTTGTTAGACAGAACACTGACAAGCTGTCCCAGGAGACGAAGAACCTCATTAACAAGCGTCAAAGCATAAAATCCTCATATACAACAGGCAAAATAAAATTCGCAGAGCTTTCAAAGTTGATTAATAAGTGTAAGGTATCCGATGTAAGAAGGTATAACATGGAGAAAATTGAACACGCTCTGCAGAACAGTGGAAGCGTCAAAGCGGTGAAGAGGAAACTTGGAATAGGCAAAAACCAGATGTATGCATTAAGGGGCAAGGAAGGCAAACTAACTACACTCTAAGCCGAAAAGGACTAAAGTGGGGTATGCCATTGGTCCTTTAGGGGTCTAAATGCGCTGCCACAGATTTTGAACCAATTTTGGACTAACTGCGGGAGTAACTGCAAAGGTTCAACTCTTACCCCAGGCACTTACTCTACTTGGTTTAAATGTCGGTCACTGTAGAATGCACCAGTGGGACTAACAGTTGAACCGTCTCGACCAATGGAAAAAAAATGGCGACACTGCGTTTGTGGAGTATACTTTATGTTTATTCCAATTTAATCAGCATTGAGGAACATAGTGTGTTATTCATGCAACACACACACACATATATATACATACGCACTATTATTTCAAAGTAAAACACCGCAAACACTGACTCCCGCGCTACATTACGAGAACAGACTATCGGGTATATATAGCACAGTATTTTGATCTCCCATTTATAGTGCCAGTGGGCGACTTTTACTCGGCTTAAAAAAACAATAAACATTGATACCGTAACGCGAACACATACATGGGCTAATTTGTAGCACCGAAGCGCACCGATCTTTTAATGTGGATCCATCTAATCTTCAACTTGCCTCCAGCCCGAGACAACGAATTATCAGCTGGCATTCGATCATGCTGGTCAAACCAGCGTTCGCAGTGCTGGCGCGCGAGTCCGCAAACACAAACATAGCAGCGGCGCTTATGCGGGAAAGCCGGCGAAGCAGCCAGGCGCCCCGCTGATGCCATACCATGTCGGCTTGCCGACGGCGTCGCTAGGCTTATGACGAGTACGGGTAAACGACCACCGGCAATCGCAACATGCGGCTCGCGTGGAATTTTCGTCGTCGTTATGTTATTGTCACAAATGAACAATAGGTAAGTGTCCCATGTTCGCGGTGTCTTACCGGGTGATGTAGATATCTGTATACTTACAGCGACGAGACCGTTCGCAGGCACAGTTCTTACATCGTGCTGGTAAGTCACTCCTGTGTACTGCTCCTTGTGTACTGCCGGCCGCACGGTTAGTCGTATCCGCGATTGCCTACACGCTGGATTTTTGATGACGATTGTCGCATGGAGAAAAAGACATAAGTTTGTCTGAGCTACATTTTCTGTGAATCTGTACGCGACG
This sequence comes from Rhipicephalus microplus, assembly GCF_043290135.1. Lineage (NCBI taxonomy): Eukaryota > Metazoa > Arthropoda > Arachnida > Ixodida > Ixodidae > Rhipicephalus > Rhipicephalus microplus. The sequence goes on along the minus strand of NC_134710.1, from coordinate 38,189,895 downwards.
TTTCCTTCGCTTGTGCCGGCAATGCACTCACACCGGCAGCCAGCTTGATACCGATGACGTACGAAGCCTACTTTTTCTATATATCGCTTTGAAGTTGTGGTCACTGTGTGGGTAGACGACCGCTGATGAACAGCTTACTTTTATTAGCGTTGTCAGTGTTCATCGTAGTTCGAACTCATTCAGCACATTAAAGCGAGTTATTCGCATTGCCTTTTATAATTTTCACTTGGTTTTGGCCCGCCCGTGCCGGTATGGTGGAAACGCGAGGGCGCTTGCTGTGTGCACTGACTGCGTGTTGTACTACTTGCCTCTCATAACATCTTCTATTCGTTTCATACTGCTTCGCTTTCACAGTGGCGTATAGCCTATATAACTTGTTTTCATGATCGCCGACCACGCCGAGCATTGCAGTGCAGCATCGACAGGAGGCGATCGCAGCGCAGTTGCCCTCCCCGTTGGTCTCTTTATTGCCGGGCGTTTGCGCACGACACGCCCTGCCACGTATTTAGTCCCTGTTGGATGAACCGTTGGTCCGTTGGTTTAACGACTGCAGTTAGTCCAACTTTGCTGAATTTCGGCTTAGAGTGTACTAATATGGATAGGATAGTTGAAATGGTGGAGGAGTTTCACAGAGATCTGTAGAGTAGCCGGGACAACCACGAATATAATGCAAGAACTAGCAGTAACCTAGATGACATCCCACCAGTAATGACAGAAGAAGTCAGAAAAGCCTTGGAGGGAATGCAAAGAGACAAGCTGCTGGTGAGGATAGGGTAACATCAGATCTGCTGAAAGATGGAGGACAGATTGCATGTGTTAGATAAACTAGCCACCCTGTTTACGGAGTGTCTCCTGACGGGTAGCGTACCAGAATCTCGGAAGAATGCTAACATCATCTTAATACAAAAGAAACGAGATGACAAGGACTTGAAGAATGACAGGTCGATCAGCTTGCTCTCCGTCGTATACAATCTATTTACTAAGGTAATTGCTAACAGAATTAAGACAACATTTTAATTCAATCAACAAAAAGAACGGGCGGGATTTCGAACAGACTACTCAACAATCGACCGCATTAATACTATCAATCAGGTAATAGAAAATGCTCAGAATACAGCTAACCACTATACATAGCCATTATAGACCATGAGACGGCATTTGATTCAGCAGAAATATCAGCAGTCATGGAGACACTGCCGAATCAGGACGTCGACAAAGCATATATAAGCATCCTAAAATAAAGCTATAAAGGATCAACTTGTGCCATAGTGCTCCATAAAGAAAGCGACAGAATACCAATCAAGAAGAATGTGAGGCAGGGGGACACAATCTCCCCCATGCTATTTACCGCATGCTTACAGGAGGTTTTCAAAGGCCTAGAATGGGAAGAGTTAGAAATAAGAGTTAATGGAGAGTACTTTAGTAACCTGCACTTCGATAACATTGCATTGCTGAGTAACTCAGCGGATGAATTGCAACTCACGATTACCGAATGAGACAAGGAAATCGTGCAAAAAGGTAGGTTTCAAAATTAATCTACAGAAAACAAAAGTAATGTACAACAACCTAAAAAAAACAGTGCTTCTACTTATAGGTAATAGTGCCCATGAAGTTGTAAAAGACTTCGTCTACTTAGGACAGGCAATAACCACGGAGCCGAACCACAAGATTAAATTAACTAGAAGAATAATAGTAGGGTGGAGCCCATTCTGCAAGCACTCTCAAATCATGATTGGTAAATTACCACTATCCCTCAGGTGGTAGGTTTAAAACAGCTGCATCTTGCCGGTACTTAATTACGCAGCAGAAACCTGGAGGCATGCGAAGTGTTCCGCTTAAATTGAGTACGACGCAGCGAGCGATGGAAAGGAAAATGGTAGGTGTAACTATAAGAGACAAGAATAGAGCAGAGTGGATCAGGGAACAAACCGGTGTTAAGGATATCATAGGTGAAATCAAGAAGAAATAGACATGGGCCGGGCATGTAGCACGTAGGCAGGATAACCGCTAATCATTAAGGGTAACTGACTCGATTCTCAGACTAGGCAAACGGGTTAGGGGGAGACAGAACGTTATAAGTGGGCAGATGAAATTAGGAAGTTTGCGGGTATATAAAATGCTAGCACCAAGCACAGGACCGAGTTGACTGGCGGATCATGGTAGAGACTTTTGTCCTGCAGTACACGTAGTCAGGATGATGATGATGATGATGATGATGATGATGATGTCATAGCAAAAAAATATTTGGGGGGGAGGGGGTGATGCCACTATGTGTCCGTGGCTACACCGCTGAACCTGAAACCAGTTGTCGAAACGTTGCCTCAGACGTCCCCCCGCGTTCAAGAATTCTTCATCAGTTGATTATGGTGCAAGACTTGTTGCGTAACTTACTATGCTGTGCAGTCACAAGCTGCTTATTGCGATTTTTTCGTACAGTTGAAACACAGTGTTAATTGGTACAAGGGGTGTCATTGCTTTGTGCGATTCCAATGATACAAAAATGCTGGTTGTAACACTCTTACGAGTGCCTTGGGAATATTGGCTAAATGGGTAATGCGTTTCAGAGGCCACAAGAAGCGTGAAGCTCGTCGAGTTTCGCATCATCTTACACAAAGGCACAGAGGAAAGTGTTTAGGCGATTTTGGGAAGGTGACCGCAGCCAATAAGAGTGAATGGTGCTGGTTTTGCCATCGGCCCGAGTGATTCTCAGGAAAAGCAATCTCCTAAAGCACTTTCGTTATGTTCGCGTTTTCTGCTTTTCGCGCGCCTGCTGCTTTCGCTGTATCTGTTCCTAATTTACAGCGACCTTGCGAAGCTTTCGCCCAACTTAGGGAGAAGGTCCTCATAACGGATTGAGACTCGCACTCGGAGTACTCCGCCCGTCGCTTTCCAAACTTATCTGTGCCAATATCTGGCGCAGTTCCGCGTAAAAAAATGATGGTCCTGCATGGGATGTGACTCGCGCACGCACACACAAGCGGTAGCCACACAGCACGCACTAACGAGTCACCGCAAAAAAAAAGAGGTCGCCGAAGAAGTAAGTGACTTTTAACAAAGAGAGGAGCAGAAACTCAAAATGGGGCAGTGTGCTGTTACGAGCTCTCGGAGAAAACAGGGCTGCCACCCATGCGGGAGAAGAAGAAAGAGCGGGGCACCCGGCTGGGCGACAAACGCTTTTGGAAGTGTGCACCAGCAGCTACAGGACAATCGTTCGAAAGAAGATAGAGTGGCGCGCTCGTGGCAAGCTCCTCGGTTCATCTCCCCAGCGCCTTGTGTCGTAGTACACCGTGCGCTAAGAAAAATAAAGGCACATTGTAGCTTGGCACGCGGAACAGAACGAACGAAACACGCGGGGGGCAGGAGTGACGAGTTAACGGCCACGCGGAGGAATGAGAGGGAGGGGGGGGGGGCTCAAGAAGTGGTGCCCAATAAGAAGCGGCCATGCGTCTGCGGAGGGGGTCGCAGTAAATTGAGAAAACCGCAAGGATCATAAAGCTGTCAGTGGTGATCGGCTAGGGAGCCGCGCTCGAGGAGCCCCGCGGCGAGGCGAGCGCAGCTTCGCCTAATGAGCTGCGCCATTTGGAGCGTGCTGCCGAGCGCGCGCGCCAGCCTTTATTGGAGGCCAATTACTGCAGCTGCCGCACCGGGCTTCGTCCAGGACCGGGAGAGAGAGTGGGGCCCCCTTTCTACGCGCGGCGGTTGCTGCACAACGGCGCCTCGACTTTCCGAGAACTCTTCCTCCGCCACCCCCCAAGGTCGTCCACAATGGAGTTCCCCCCCCCCCTTCTCTTTTGTCCGTCTGTGCGGCTTCTCTTCCGAGCCTGCACTGGTCGCACGTTGGGCTGCAATGCAGTGTTTTGAAACCGACGCGGCTGCGTCATCCGTCCTGCGACTCCTGAGGCTTAGAATGGCAAGAGTTAGAAATAAGGGTTAACGTAGAGTACCTTAGTAACCTTCGCTTTACCGATAACATTGCATTGCTGAGTCTTTGCTGGCGAATGCGGTGTGGCGACTCCCGTGTTGACTCTTTTGGACATTCTTAATTTTGCTTTACAGCAGCGTCATGAGTGAAATGTTTGAGGAGCACACAGAAATGAGAAGGTAAACCCACGAACGACATCTGAAAGCAAAGAACACTTGACCAGTTGTCAAGCGAAAGACTAAAATTACTCTATATGGCGCTATAAATGGGTTAGCCAAATGTGTACAGACTCGATTTTATTATGTGATTCTTAAAGAAAAGAAGAGAGAAGTGAGCCCCCTAACTGTCTGCATCAAAGTGCGTTACCTCAACAGTAGCTCATGAGGGATGGGGGTAAGGCGATATTGAAAGAATATGATTAAAGGTATATTCTTTCAATATCGCCTTACCCCCATCCCTCATGAGCTACTGTTGAGGGTATATGGCCCCGCCGCGGTGGTCTAGTGGCTAAGGTACTCGGCTGCTGACCCGCAGGGCGCGGGTTCGAATCCCGGCTGCGGCGGCTGCATTTCCGATGGAGGCGGAAATGTTGTAGGCCCGTGTGCTCAGATTTGGGTGCACGTTAAAGAACCCCAGGTGGTCTAAATTTCCGGAGCCCTCCACTACGGCGTCTCTCATAATCATATAGTGGTTTTGGGAAGTTAAACCCCACATATCAATGATTAAAGGTATAGAGATAGAAAGAGCAGGAGGGAGAGAGTGTTACGCAAAGACAGAAACATGCGGAAGTAAGGAAAAGATAGGGAAGATGCACACGGTCACAGGAGTCCGAGGACGGGGCACCACTCAGTGAAAGCTCTTGTCGGCGTCACGATATGGCGTAGGGCGAGCCAGTCGGCCAGAGCTCCGCTGTCGTCGGAGATCGCGGGGGCGTAACCGGTCGGTACGAAATCCAGCGAGCGAGTCCCAGACTCAATCTTTGCCTTACAGAGTGCATCACAGAGTATAGTTTTGGTGTTTTGCTATCAATGATGTGGTAAGAATACAGCATGTGTCTGTCCGCATGATCCCGGCTGCGGCGGCTGCATTTCCGATGGAGGCGGAAATGTTGTAGGCCCGTGTGCTCAGATTTGGGTGCACGTTACAGAACCCCACGGGGTAGAAATTTCCGGAGCCCTCCACAACGGCGTCTCTCATAATCATATGGTGGTTTTTGAACGTTAAACCCCACAAATCAATCAAATCAAATCTGCCCGCATGCATGAAGCAAAGAAAGAAAAAAAAACTCTGGGCGCGAGTTCTTTAAAAAAAAAAGAGCTACGTGCTAATAAGGAAATGAAAGGGTCAGATTATTTCTAACACATAATATGTCCACCGAATTGAGTTAAGGAGATGAATAGTTTTATGACTTTAAGCTGGTTCTTTTTTTACCTTCTATTTTACTTTTTTTTTATTAGTCAACCTTGCAGCCACTGAGGTAACCCGTATCTAACATATATTTGGGTGAAGTTTGCACCAGTGGCTTAACATGCGTGAATAACCTTTACGTCACACCTCTTGCCGAAATATACGTTACGCTACGCCTCGCATAAAAGGGTGCCCATGACGTGAAATGTAATCGACAGACACACGCACCTTGGAGTATCCCTTGTATCTCCCTGAGCGCTGTTTTCGTCACGATGTTGTTAGCGTTAAGGCCAACCTGGCACACTGCGATGGTACTACTGTTGGTACTACTGGTATTGCGACGAAAGCTGCTGATGTCGACGTACACAAGCTTAGGAGCGGACACTGTGACTGAATGGTATCTGACAACTTGATAGCTTAATAATGTATGTCCCTGGTATTTGATGTATGAAGCTTATTTTGCAAATAAAGTGGTTGTTAAAATATCGATTTATAGCTGGAGCACTGACTGAGGCCATAACTTTCAAAAAGGCAGTGTCGAAGGCGGTGACCTATAGAGACACGACTTCTCTTTGAATTTTTCTGACGCAGCCTACCTAAGTGCGTATACCGTACACTCGTGCATCGAAGCGCGGCATATTTTTTGTTTGTTTTTTGTTAGTTTATTGACTAGTATGGGCAACTACGCGTGAGAACACGTCATGTCTCATGAACTATAGAAACTGGAAACGAGAGTACGATTTTTACTTAGCCATCAGTGGTCGTGTTTCAATATGTCAGCCCTGTACCGTATTGTTCAAATATCGGTGAACAGCAGTCGGTCAGTCAACTAAATTTACTTAAAAATTGTACCGAGGTGTCCATTACACTCAAGGGGTCGCTTGAGTGCGGGCCGCAACAGGGTATACAGGAAGGGCAAGCCCCTCCGCCAAATTGAAGGCCCTCTGGACAGTTCGAATTAGGACCTTCCGGTCCGAGCTGATGATTGCCGCCCTCTAGGCGTCTTCTGTGCATGCTGAGAGGCTCCACGCTGTCGCACAGTGCTGTGCATTGACAGAGCATGTGAGATGACGTGCGTCGTCTATCGCCGCAGTGAGGCTATACTGCGACTTTATGCCGTTGATGTTTACTGTAAATTGAAGGCAACAGTTTAGTAGAGCTAACGTGAATCGTGAGAAACTTGAGATAATTAAGATACCGAACTCGACGTCTTAATTTGACATAAGGCATTAGGTGATTGAGAAAAACAACAAGACGAAGAAGGAGAGTCACGCCAGCTGACCCTGGCAGTTTAGTATCGAATTAAAGGGTCAGCATAATAACTATCTCAGCAAAGTTGATTGTTGGGGAACAGATACTGAACTACACACAAGCTCAACATTAATTTAAAAACAACGCCGATCCAAGCTCGGCTCCTGCACTTATCTCTGCGCTCAGTCACGTGGTACTGAGGCACCTCGTTTGTTGCTAGTCCTTCATGGCTGCAGTGCTGGCATGCCACTCCCTCCTCGGCTGTCGTTACAGATTGCGGGCTGGGAATCGACGGGACGGACACATGTGGGCCGAATCTCTCACTATGGACAACACTTTCGCGACGTTCGAGGGGAAGCTCTGAATTTCCGCTTCCCGTAACTCTTTTCCTCTCGCCGATTCCCGCGGGAACGAGTTTTCTTGTCCATCTGCTGGACACGTGAGATGCGGCGTGGAAGTCCGTAAGTACCGCAGCAATAGCGTGCGGGCCAGGAGAGAGCGCTTATTCGCTGCACTCGATGTGGTCGTCTCACTCTGCGCGAGTGGAGCGGAGGAAACGCAAAGCGACGAAACGATTAGCGCGAGCACCGACGATTCAGTGGCGGACACCGAGGCGGCCGCACCTTCGAGCTCTGTTTATAGTATATGGCAAGGAGAAAAGAGACAGATAATTAGAAGACCATTGGCGCTCATTGCGGTTGTCAATTATTTCCCTCCACTCGAATAGTGCACGGCTTCTTTAAAAACAAATTATGTAGAGGTGGTCACGTTTACTGTATGATACGTTGTCTTATATAGTCAAAGAGCAAAGATAATCTTCGTGAGAATTCTAAAGCTGACGATATATGCACGGTGGTGCATGGTGAGAATGATGTTGCTGAGTTTCTTTCTTCGTTTTCTTTTTTATTTCTGTTTTTAAGTAAAAAATATAGGAAGGAGTTGTCGCAATTTCTCGGCCATGGTGATACCACTTTCCACTAGGTTGTCAGCATAAAACAGGTTATATATATATATATATATATATATATATATATATATATATATATATATATATATATATATATATATATATATATATATATATATTGGAGTGTATACTTAAAGGCTTGTTTTTCCATGTGTTACTCAATATTAAAGAGATCTAACAGAGAATAATGCCTAGGAAAGTATAGGGGAAGATATTAGACCGAATCGTAATGTAAATGTGAACAAAGAAAAGTGGGTGAAAAGATATATATATATATATATATATATATATATATATATTCGGCTTTTGGTGAATTGAAAGGTCTTTTTAACACGGCACACATGCCAGCCCGATGTGCACACTTTCGATGTCATCAAGATCACAAGTGTGGAAGACCTATATTGTTGCTGAACTGAGTTTCTGTCAGCACCAACATTTTTTTAGTGAATCGCAACAAATGTACTTAACTACTTCACAGCGTAAGTTGAACTGAAAACTAAACCAATTGAGGTGGAAAAGCGAGACAAAAAAAAGCATGTATACATGCAGATTTGTGTGGCGCAGAACTGCGTAAAAAAAGAAGAAAAAGTGTTGCTGTTTTCTGAAAACTCAATTAAAGCTCAACTGCTGCTGAACATTAATGTAAATGTACTCAATTTCTGGTACTTAAAAAAAAGCCGCATTCCGTGGCGTCTGTATACACCAGAACACAGCGAGCTCAATGCTTGTTGCCATACTGAAAAGCGCGTGGCACCATCTGTTGCAAGCGCGGCGAAGCAACACCCTCAACTGCCACGCGAGAAGACGCTCTTCAAATCAAACGCGAAATTTTACAACCCGAGTGCGGCTGCAAGCAGGTTTCGCTCTGTTCCTGTGCTGGAAGTGCGAAACGTCGAGGAGACCTTTCTCGACAGTCCGGAATGTCTGCAGCACGTGCATTGCAGACTGCTGAAGCAACTTCATCAGGTACGTGTTATCCGACTGAAAGAAACGCGAACAGCGTTAACTGTGGCGTGCCTTGGCTGTGACAAGGCAGAATTCGCCCTGTAAGCCAGCGTCAACGTAGCGCGAGAATTTGGCTCCAACTTACGCTCATGCACCGCATGCATGTGTATCAATCGCCAGTCCTGCTGGGCACAGGGAACACACGCGCGGTGCAATAGTGCCAGCCAGAACAAGATTTTAAAATGCTACGGAGGAGCCGGCCGAATGCACATGTAGGTTCGCCTAGTGACAGTCAAGGCCTGCAGTTCGACTGAGCCGAAAGCCATGATTTCCGCGCCGTTCACGACTCTTGGCATCACGATCCATTACAGTTGTTCTAAACTTGCGCGGCACGTGCATCCGCATGTGAGTCGTAATTCGTATATCCTATTATTGACATGCGGCCTGCGAAAGAGTACGGCAATAGTTTTGTGCTGAATACTACAGGCATACTGCACGCAAATCGCTGCTGTAATGTGGGACAGCTGGAGTCCCACTTCACAGCATACGCGTTAGTTGCACATCTTTACCGTAAAAAGAATAACTAGGCACATAACCATCTATTGTCTGATCAACGGCACGTCTCTTTAAGTATAATGTCTATGTGGTTATTTTTTTACATTAGCCTGTGCAGTGGCCTGTAACAAAAACCTCTCTTCTCTTTTGTAGCACTTTATACTTTCTCAGTGCCAGCTGATATACTTACGAGAGCTCTCACATGCCGTTGCAGAAAAACAACCAGCACGTTCAAGTTTTTGTTCGTTCGTTTGTTTGTTTTTTCGATAACTGCCAATTCTGGTGCTCCGAGGTGGCATTAACGATATATATTAGTTAAAACTTGCTGCCACGACTACATATTTTAATGGGGCCCTGAAACAAGTTTTCAAGTAAACATGGAATGAATTCACTAAAAGAGCTTATTGTCTCACGAATCCAATGCCGCAATACTTTAGGAATCCGTCCAGTATAGGATCGGAGTTACAAAGATTTGTCGTACGTTGCAATCGAATTCTCCCTTTTCTCATGCCTACGAGAGCTTTACGCGCGCCTTGTGACCTTGAACACTTTTTTGTTTATTTTTCTTGGAATACGTGGCGTTTTCGGTGTGATAGCGCGTGCACGCTTGGTCGCGGCCTCTTGCGGCGATCCCAGTAACGACCGAGCGCGCCATGTTCAAATAAGCCAATGGCTGATAGATGGCCTTCTACGAGTGATTTTAGATGCGGAGCATCTTATACTCGCGCCTTGTAGTGCGCCGTCCGCGCCGTCCGCACCGCTTCTCGAACATTCGACAGCTGACGCGCGCGCATGCGCCGTCGCGCCGTCGCCCACTCTTCCACCATCTGTGCATCCCTTCCTCCTCTACACACCGCGCGCGCTTCACTCCTCCACCATCTGTGCACCCTTCCTCCTCTACACACCGCGTTCGACATCTACAATTCTCCTGATTCTCCAGTGGACGCGCATGTGGCGTCGCGCTTCGAGAACATTCAACAGCTGACAGTGCATGCGCCGTCGTGCTGTATATATACTCAAGGTCGGCGCTCGCTCGCTCAGTTGCCGCTCGTCAGTTGGTTTGTACGGCGCGTCGACGTCCAAGGTCACGGTGAAATGAATTCCAACGAATCCACAAACACAATGATCGACGTCCCTTCGACCAGCGCCGCCCTTTCGCATACGTGTGTACGTGTTCACTCATTTAACACCCCCTCCTACAACCACGTTAACCAAATTAGCCATCGACCCAAGTAAGTCGCAATTTAACACCCCATTTCACAACCACGTTAACCAATTTAGCCATCGACCCAAGTAAGTCGCACTTTAACACCCCGTTAACCAATTATATGGTCCGCATCCTCCTCAGTGTTCCCCCGAGGGAAGCTGCGGGCAATTTTTTTTCAGCTTCCTCCTTCACTTGTCGAGAGAAGTCGAAGCAATTTTTAGCTGACTTTGATAACTTACTTTGAATTGCAGGCTGCGTACTGCGCTCCAATATTTGGCTCGCCTGTTCTCAGGAGCCCGATGAGTAGCGTTTTCTGACCATGCTCAAAAAGAGTTGCAGGGCCTTTTTAAACAACTCACAAAAAGAAACGGGGAGAACAAATAATGGAAGATTTTTAAAGAAATACCAAAAGACTCAAGTAACTAACGTCTGAGAAGAATAAAAAAAAAGTTCACGGATCCTTAAGCTTTGCCTTTTAGGTGTTCAACCCGATAGCGATATGCTGTCCACATATAGTGAGTACTTGAGGTACTTGCTGGGGATTGTACGATGTTACTTGAGAAGTTTTAGGTGTGGATTACAGCAATGCAATCGATAAAGTTGAAAGTGGTTGGTGTTTGTGAAGCTTTCGCCTATGGCTGCATCCTGTTTAATGTGATGCATGCTTTAAACCATGCATGAGTAATTGTGCGCGTGCAATGTTTTCAAACTTGCTATGCACCGTCTATGTGGTCTTGGGAGAATACGCGTAGTAACATGTGTGCCTTTTGTGATGGGTGGCTGGCTTTAAACCACGAGGTCGTTGGAATAATTATCAGAGAGAGAGAGAGAGAGAGAGAGACTCTTCATTAGGAAAAACCTGGTTTGACACCCGATGGCAATTGACGTTTGTACAACGCAATATTACTGTGTTCTGTTGTGAACTCTGCATTCAGAACGCGTGCGTTTGTGAAGCATGAATGTTATTTTCAGTGCATTTCCAAGCAGAGGAAGTTATTCTTACTGTATTTCCAAGCAGACACGTTGCTCTGGTGCATTCGCGTCACAACAGTTGTTATGGTGTTTATTACAATAAATTATAATAAATACCATGGCAGAAAGAAAAAGACGTGTGGCTGTTTGATAGAACACCTGCTTACCACGCAAACAGCCCAGGTTCGATCCTCAATCGTACGCGGAACGCCGAAATGTTTGTTTTATTTGCATCTTTGTCGATTTTTAGGTGACGGACAACTGATGATTTATCACTCTCAAGCAACGACGCCGACGCCGGAATTTCTGCGAAACGAGCTCTTTAACACTCTCGCGTTAAAATGTGTGGACAAGCTTTTCACTGCATGTACTATTAGCGAAATCGTAGAATCTTGTACATAACCTAACTATACAAAAAAAGACTGTTCGTTAAAAGTGATAAATAAAAAAAAAACGCCAGACCTGCGCGGAACGCACAGCACAGTCACTGCGAAAGCTGGAAGAACGGCCTTTCATCGCGTTTCCTAAACACTCATTGGGTAACTGCTGCCACTTGCTGGGTACCCACTACGCCATAAATAATTCCAAATTTTGTGTAGTATAAGCAAGTATTCATTATGCTATCCTTCGTCATTCTTCGGAGAAGCGTGGTATCCGCTGCGCACTTGCTAGGAATTTTGTGTAGTGTTTTATGCAGTGGCTGTCGACGATGAAGAATCATGTCTGAAGTGGCTATGCTCCACAGGTAATAGGGGATCAAGAAGTTTTTTTTTTTTGATGAGTTACCTACTATAACCTACTATAGGTATATTTACTACCTACTATAGTTACGCAATTTGCATTGTGTGACGCCTGGTTGTCAGTCATGTTCTAAAATGTTTATTACTCATATTAACGTGATTATCTCGGCTGCGGCGCCTGCATTTTCGATGGAGACGAAAATGCTGTAGGCCCGTTTGCTCAGATTTGGGTGCACGTTAAAGAACCCCCGGTGGGCGAAACTCGCGGATCTTTTCACTACAATCATATGGTGGTTTTGAGACGTTAAACCCCACATATCATAATATTGCGATTCCTTCCCCGACATCAAACCTCTTAAGGCCAGTTTAGGCACGAATTCTAAGAACAGGCATAGCGTCCCCTTCTAGACGCTTCTGTATATTTGCTCGGCTGCTGACCCGCAGGTCGCGGGTTCAAATCCCGGCTGCGGCGGCTGCATTTCCGATGGAGGCGGAAATGTTGTAGGCCCGTGTGCTCAGATTTGGGTGCACGTTAAAGACCCCAGGTGGTCGGAATTTCCGGAGCCCTCCACTACGGCGTCTCTCACATTCATATGGTGGTTTTGGGACGTTAAACCCCACAAATCAATCAATCAATTCTGTATATTTGCCTGACTTCTGATGAAGTATGCTGTGCGTAGCTCACAATTACTGGTGATGATTTCATGCACTAAAGAAAAAAAACGGCGTGGCTCAAAGGTGTAATGTCGGACTGGCACGCAGCGGACCCGGGTTCGAATCCCATTTGTGTCGATCGTGCTTATTTACACGTGTTTTTTCTTGCGATACTGGTCACCGACCTGGGTTCAAGTCCCATTTGTATTCTTGCTGTTTTATTCACTGCGTTTTTTCTTGCGACACTGGTTATGGACACCGGCGGCGGCGGACAACTACGGCGCCGCACGCGACTTGTGTTCTGATCTCATAACAGCTGTCGCTGTAAAAAAGCACGGCGAAGCTCCGCATTGAAGGTCCTAACTATTTGTTGCGCCAAAGTATATGTAAGCGAGCTCGTTCTGCTTGTTTTAAAGACCATATTGTCTCTTTTTCCTTCTTCTCTCTTTTTCTCGTCACCCGGAAAAAAGAAAAAAAAGATGACGGAAACTGAAAGGCAGGAGGCGGAGAGGTTAACTAGAAAAGCGACTGGGTGATTAGGAAAGAGAAATCAGAAGGTGGGAAAGAGAGGAGGGAAAAGAAGAAGTGAATATGCTGACGCGTGAAAAGTGCTCGAATATTTTTTTTTCTCTTCAAAGAGCACACAAGTGCCTTGGTTGCCATGTAGGTCGACTAGCGATGGTGAAGCACCTGCATCGAAACGGTGGTCGATTGTCTTGTCGTCTCAACGCGTCAGCATATCTTTGTCTTTCTGGTGCAAATCTTGGGCTGGGGCGTAAGCAAGCGGCCGATGTCTTTGGTACCACAAACACCTGATGCCGCACTGCCGGTCATATACGAATTAGCGTAGTGAAAGCATTCGTGAAGGCAACTCCCAACCAAAGCCGACAGAGAAGCCAAGCTTCGTGTCGGTGAAGTACAGATGAAGGTCGGAAATGCAGCGAATGGTTCAGTCGATGTAGTGTGGTATGCCTTGTGTTTAGTGTGGTCTACTCCGTCAGAGCGTAACTATAAAGGGTCAAAATTGGCTTACAGAGTATATGTCGAAAGGGGAAGTGGAACTCTGCACGATTAATGAGGTGATTTGCGAGAACCACTGTCTACAGAATCATTGCCATCCGGTAATGACTGCAAGACCACTGAGAGTCAGTCATGTGTGACTCTCTTTTTTGACGTATGGGTGCAGTTGGACGGTTTCGTGCGTCAACTGTTCGTGGCTAACATCCACGTCGAACTCAACTTATACCATGAAGTGAAACGTCGGTTTTGAATAGAAAAACATCCTGCTTAGTCCACCTTGGTGGAGCAGTGGTTATGGTACTCGGCTGCAGACCCGGGGCTCCCGGGTTTAATCCCGGCAGCGGTGGACGCATTTTGATGAAGGCGAAACGGGAGAGGCTCTCGTACTGTCCGGTGCACGATAAAGAACACCAGATGGCATGACGAAGGCGAAAGAAGCCACCCCTCAAGCCCCCACCCAAGTTAAACCAGCGTTCCTTCGCCTCACCCAGTTGAAATGCGACACAGGTCTGCACCTTCCAAGACAAAATGCTGCGACAGACATCCCAGATGGTCAACGTTTCCTCCACAAACACATCTCTCATCATCATGTTGGTCTTCGGATGCAAAACCGCAGATATTATTATCAGCCCACTCACTTAATCGAGTAGCAATAAATTCCAGTTCACAGCGGAGAGCCGCGAGTCATTTTGCCGTACACACGAAGAGCAGCCCTGAGTTGGGCTATTCTTCGCGTTGGTATGACAACCGCATGGTCATAACTGCACGACGTAGCGGAGCCCACGTTATAGACGTGCACTTCGTTATTGTAGTTTTCGTGCAATAGGAGTATGCTCAATTGTTTTAGTGCATGGGCCAGCAGCAGATCTGACTTCCTTTGCAGTCCTGGAATTTTTTTTTTTCAAGAATATGTCCAGCAAACATGATCTAATTGGTCACTTTTTCGTATTGTCAAAACACGCCAGGACCCTGTTTACGAGTGGACTGGTCACGTATATATAGATATACGAGCAGGTTCAAACAAGCGCATGAAAATATGCTCTTACTGCATCTGCAAAGGAAGTAGCAACGCAACGGTCACCTATGGCACCCTTTCACGGCTGCTGCAGCGACTATAGAGACAGCAGGGCAGGAAAATTTCCGCTGCGTCACATCTTGTGCGACAGCGAATAATTGTGCGGGAAGCGGGCATCCTAGACAAGAAAGACGCTGCGGGGCTGTAACGGTGTTTACGGGAGCGCAGAGACGAGCCATATAGTCATTACATACATATGTACTACACGGCGGGTGCGAAGAGGAGTAACAATGTGCTCGTTGCGGCCAACTCGGTTTGGGGCACTCACCCCTATTACGACGGTGAATAGGTGGCGCAACAGCGGGGATGTGGGAGGCGTGCATAGTACACGCCATACGCGTCGTAAAAATATCAGCCGCTGCGGCTCCTCAAAGGGGCCGAGATTGACGGAAGCCCCACCATGCGCCGACTTCGCACCGTCAACACTCTTGTCTGGCGCGCGAAAAGGGCGTTTATGGGGCGCTGTCGCGGTTGCAGTCTTGCTCCTTGGCCGCCATGTTCGGCTTTTCTTTTTCGGTGCTCTCACCTGCCGCTCGGGGGCGACAGAGCGGTGCTCGCAATCGCCGTGTTTGCGAGCACTCCACGGCGCGCGGCTGCGTCTTCGCAACAATTCTATTGCCGAGCCCCGGTGCACGTATACGTGTGTCGGTACGAGGCCGATTGCAGGCAAAATGCTCCGCCCCGACAAGGCCGCGCTGTGGGCGCACGATTGCGCCGCCGCCTCGATTGGACGGCGGCCCGACAGTCCGTGCCAGCTGCCGGGGACGATACGCGGAACTTGCCGCCATATCAGGCGCTGCCACCGACATGCCGTTGTATAACACGCTCGGATGAAAGTCCTTTAGGTTCTTCCAAGTCTCTGGCAACAACACCGTTGGCAAACACATCGGAGAGGCCTTCTGCGAGTTAAATAGCAGCGTCACACACACAGCAGCCATAATGACCCGAGATGGTGTCCGACGTTTATTTCGCTGTACTGTATACAGTCGCAATCTTTTTCTGCTCTTTTTTCCGTAAGAAACGTGTACGCCCCACTTCATGTAAACACTGCAATTCAGACTTTCTTTTCTTTCTTTCTTTCTTTCTTTCTTTCTTTCTTTCTTTCTTTCTTTCTTTCTTTCTTTTTTTTCTTTCTTGTGTTCTTTGCCCCGCCGCGGTGGTCTAGTGGCCAAGGTACTCGGCTGCAGAGCCGCAGGTAGCGGGTTCGATTCCCGGCTGCGGCGGCTGCATTTCCAATGGAGGCGGAAATGTTGTAGGCCCGTGTGCTCAGATTTGGGTGCACGTTAAAGAACCCCAGGTGGTCGAAATTTCCGGAGCCCTCCACTACGGCGTCTCTCATAATCAAATGGTGGTTTTGGGGCGTTAAACCCCACAAATCAATCAATCTTGTGTTCTTTCTTTCTTTTATTTATTTATTAGTATGTGGTACAATTGTGCATGTAAGAAGTATCAATATATTTATCACGTTGGACGAGCAGAACGAGTTCGTCAACTGCCACCATGAGGAATAGGCATGTTATCCTCATAATCGGTGCGAGTAAATCAGCTTGCCACGGCAGACAACTATAGGCGTTCTGTTCCTGAGCTCCAACTCTCGCCTTTTATCTTGTCGTCTATATTGCTATAAGGTCAAAATTTGATGCATCAATAAAAATAACAACTAAAAATGAGATAAATGAAGAAGCAAAAAGATAAATAAAGAAGAAACATTTTTTGGCGTATACCTTGATGTGGCTGCATGTTAATCAACGCTTGTGATCTTAAGCTTTTACGAAGTTATTTATAATCCAGTGTGCCTCGTGATAAGATTGCTTCCTTGGCGCGTAGAACACCATAATTTAGAATGTGAGTAATCAATGCATTTTTTGCGAAGTACAACGTAATTACGTCCGTTCATCAGTAGGTCATCTGTCGAGGGAGAGCTATAGGACGGCGAAACAGAGAGATTGACCACAGGAAATCTTTGGTTGGCTACCATGTATACTTGGGAAGGATTCGAGAGACTGAACAAGGATAAGAGAGTAAGGGCACTA
This sequence comes from Rhipicephalus microplus, assembly GCF_043290135.1. Classification (NCBI taxonomy): domain Eukaryota; kingdom Metazoa; phylum Arthropoda; class Arachnida; order Ixodida; family Ixodidae; genus Rhipicephalus; species Rhipicephalus microplus. Next base: position 38,173,147 of record NC_134710.1, on the reverse strand, counting down.
CAATGTTTTCAGTGAACAGTCACAATGTGATGGGCCTTCGTTAAAACACCGAGTCGAGCTATGTGGCATCTTAGATATTAGTATAGCACCCGTCTTGTGCTATCGTTTTCTACGTGTTCGTCTTTCAGCGCCTTAACCACGAAAATACTCCGACTAGCCAAACTCGCCATTCTATTTTTATCAAAAGTCGCTCGAAACGAGTAAATGAAGCGTTTCTGGGAAACAATCTTGTCAGTTTGTTGGATTTACTGGAGCATGGATAACCTAACTTTACTGCTCCCTGAAGGATTCACTTCTCCCTAAAGGAGGGTTCTTTAGGGCGAAGTGAATCCTTTAATCAGAAGTGAAATTTATGTTATCCATGTTCCAGCAAATCCAACACACTGACTTCTTTAGGGAGGCGTGAATTGAGTGGAGAGCTGCATTCGAAACGCGCATGTGAAGGCTGGGCTGTCTTACTTAACAGCCTATAATGACTGGTGTCAGCACTGTTTTTCCGTTTTTTGTTTTTTTTGCTAGTACATCGTGACGGCTACTAAACGTACCCCATCGCTGTTGATACCCATCACTGCTGCTTCATTGCGCTTATATATATATATATATATATATATATATATATATATATATATATATATATATATATATATATATATATATATATATATATATATATATATATATATATATATATATATATATATATATATATATATATATATATATATATATATACAAATGCAGGCAACGGTGTTACAATCGTGCGTTTTTGACGATGAGCGCCGATATAGGCAGGTTTTCTATAGTATATATATTTATATGTGCTTTTTAACTCGAGGTGCTCTGCCCAAGTGAACTGATCGAGTGTATGTCACTTCGGTAATGTTCCTGCGTGTCATTATAAAAACGCCTATTTTCCCTCCCTTCTGCAACATTTAGAGAATTGGTGAAGCTTTCCCAATTCCATATCATGCAATGATCCTACATTGTCTCTCAATTTAAAACTGCCCTTGACTTGCGCACGAAAAGAAAAAAAAAGTGGTTTATTTCTGTACCCACTCTAAATATGGAACGAATAAAAATAAACGCCCTACGGGCCTAGAGTTACTGTATATGCTAAATGTAGCATATACAGTAACTTTAGGCAGACCTTGCCTGAGATGCCACAGCGTGGCAAGAGAGGCAGAGGGCTCACTCTACGTTTCACGTTTCATAGTATTATCTATCTATATATATATATATATATATATATATATATATATATATATATATATATATATATATATATATATATATACCGACTTGTCGTTCTTCGTGTGCCATTCAAATCCCTCGCTATCGCTTTTATTGCTTCGGGCTTGCGGCATAACTGTGACCTTTTTTTTTGGATCTTTCTTATGTGAACGTCAGATTTGATATGTTTAAGCTAAGAGGCGGAAGTGATTCAACGAAAGATTCAACTGCCTCACGCAGTGCAGTTTTTCATGAACGTTAGTTGCGAAAAATATGTCGGCCCCAATATCCAGAAGTCTTTAGCGGTCCGAAATGTACAGTTAGATGCTCTAAAATATGACACCTAATGTTGACAGAACAAAAGATCGAAGTGTTTAAAATTTGCAAAACCTGCATGGATCCTCGAAGCGTGACACATATAAAAAAAAAGCTGCAGAGTCAGATATTCTGAATTACACACTGCAAAGTGTTCTTTTTGTCGCGGTTTCTTTTGGAACATCCGCAGGCTCACACATTGTCGAGTGGTGCAGTGTTGTCAAAGTGACCTTCTCCGGACCCAAAGGGCCGAAACGTTGCGCCGCGGGTGCAAGGCACCCTGGGTGCCGCGTAATTCAGGCTATAGCACGGAAGTTCTCGCTTGGGACGCGACTCGTCGGACGGTGCCACCGCTAATCCGTGCCAGGACACGCGCCCCTTTGACGACACCTCGCAGAAAGCAGCGGTGCGCCCGCTAATCCGGATCCACACGCGACTGGAACGCCACCACGTGCGTCCCCTGTTCGCACAGCCGACACGCGCGCTTGCGCCGAAGTGGCAGGCCTACGTTGGCGGCCGCGCTTTTGGGAGTCCCCGCGGGAGCGAGGTCCTTTGTGCGCGCTGCTACCGAGAAGTTGACTCCTGGGCTGTAATCCGCAAAGGCAATCAGACGGAGCCAAAATCACCGTGCCCAGTCACTCGGCGCACAGCTCTTGCGGCCGCGGTTTAGTTGTGTGCAGCTTGTTGGGAAGCTCGGAGAAAGTAGACGCGATTTCACTCCTGTCTTCTCATTGAGTCCCCTCAAAAGAAGTGCACTATGAGGCGAGTGCACACGACGTATAAGCATTAAGTGAAAAATATTTACGCCCGCGCTTACTTACACTGACATGTCGAGTAGCATTTATTTCACAATCCAGACTTATTAATTGATTGATCTGTGGGGTTTAACGTCCCGAAACCACCGTATGATTATGAGAGACGCCCTAGTGGACGGCTCCGGAAATTTCGACCACCTGGGGTTCTTTAACGTGCACCCAAATCTGAGCACACGGGCCTACAACATTTCCACCTCCATCGGAAATGCAGCCGCTGCAGCCGGGATTCGATCCCGCGACCTGCGGGTCAGCAGCCGAGTACCTTAGCCACTAGACCACCACGGCGGGGCCACAATCCAGACATAGTCGCACCATTTAAAGCGTAGTAAGTTTCAACATTAGGGACCGGAGTCTGGTTTCATAAAAACGCCACAGTGAATCACCACTCACAGATGGACGCGGGTATCACCGACACTAATGCCCCATATAGAAGCAATGAGTTATGACAGCGACATTTCTGGGTGTCTGGTTTTTTTTTTTCAGCTCTATTATTCTTTACTTTGTCACTGATGAAATTTATTCTTTTGAGATATGTGTCGGTCACTTCATGGGCAAGCTTTTGTGCCAGAAAATGGCCTTTCATTATAAGAAACATCAATAACCAGTCTTTGAGTTGCGCACTGGAGGTCTTCGTTTCATTTCTTTGATCTCGAATTTCTTCCTGTCATTCTATATGTTCGTTTCCCGCCTTTCAATTGATCTGCTAGATGTTACGCACCTAATGGTGAAGGTTGCCAGGCCCTTCTTGCTTTCGTGCCCTCGCTTTCAGTTGTCTGAAAATCGAATATTCATGACGATACTTATGCATAGAGCAGAGTGCCGATATTTATGACACGTTTGGGGGAAGTTCTGGCCTCAGCAAAGGAAATACATCTCAATGCATGCAGTTACCTTCACTGCCAATCTCGCCCTGTCGCGGTGGTCTAGTGGCTAAGGTACTCGGCTGCTGACCCGCAGGTCGCGGGTTCAAATCCCGGCTGCAGCGGCTGCATTTCCGATGAAATGTTGTAGGCCCGTGTGCTCAGATTTGGGTGCACGTTAAAGAACCCCAGGTGGTCAAAATTTCCGGAGCCCTCCACTACGGCATCTCTCATAATCATATGGTGGTTTTGGGACGTTAAACCCTACATATCAATCAATCATTCACTGCCAATCTTTCCTCTTTACTACAGTAGATTGTTACCAACCTTAAGGCTATTTTCTCGTATATTTCATACAGTTTTTTTTTGCTTTGCACTTCCTTAGCTTGATTTAGGTTAAATTAGATGAATTAACTTTCTTTTCTGAAGCATAGTTTGTTCCGCTAGTGCAACGCATTTGGAAATCAGCCGGAAGTAAGCGTATAAAAAATATGTATAATTCTTGTCTTTATGACTTCTAAGGTTATAACTGGGTGAAAATATCACCATAGCTTTGATCTCGGGAAGTTGGTTGTTGAGAAGCTGCACTGTTCGATTTAAAGTTAAAAAAAAGTATGTCTCCACTGTGTGCGTATAAGATAAAGCAATCTATGATGCACACGATGTATAAGCATGAAGTGAAAACGGTGTACGTCCACGCTTACTTGCACTGACATCCCGAGTAGCATTTTTCGCAATCTAGCCCTGTTCACACCATTTAAAGGGTAGTAAGCTTCAACATTAGTGAGTGAAATGTTGTGCCACAGTGAAGCGCCACTCACAGATGCTTCCTTATTTGTCATTCTTGACGTTACCATAACCAGCAGGACATCTCTACACTTGTTCTTCTCATATGATAGTGGTAACACAATCTGGAACATCATCTACGGTGACGCAGTGATGCGTTTACAACAGGTTTACGTGTCCGGCACCTGCAATGGTGGACAGCGTGTATCTACAGCGCTGCTGAATACAACTCAGCAAAGGCACGCGCGAGCAAGCCCAGGCCGCACTGCGAGCGGTCGTCCTGGGCATCACGTCCGCGGCGGCGGGGTGTCGCGACTCGGCGATCCTCCCGCCGACGCCAGCGCCCCACGGTGACTTTCCGGGAAACGGATCCCGGGCCTGAATGGCGGCCCTAGTACGTGGACAACGGGGAGAGGTAACGAGGGGGTGGGGTTGGGCCTCCTGGGGCGCTTGGTGGGGGCCTGTTGCCTGTTGAGCATGTGTCAGTCCATTGCCTCAAAAGTCCATTTCACAGTAATGGCAGTTTGACTGCTCTTCACAGGCGCAGCTTGCGCGATGAAAGGGATCTCTGAGCGCTCGGGAAGGGCCCCATAAATTAACTCCGAGGGGCACCCGGCTGCTTGCTCCTGTTGCTCCCTCCCCCCTCTAGCCCCCCTTTGCTGCTTGCAGAGGTGCGGGGGCTCGTTTTGTACCACCACTCGTGTCTGCGTGCGTGTGTGCGGCCGGCTTCGCTCCTGCCTTTTCACCCTGGCTCCAACTGCTCACGGACGGCCGCACTCGTTGGAAACGGGAGTTTTTGATGAGGCGCCCGACAATGTGTCGCCTCTTTGGTGAACTGTTGAGCGGTCTTGTACGAGGGGGGAAAAGAAGCCGTGCCAGAGCACTCGAGAGATCTTTTAGCCGCCGTCACGTGTGTTGACCCGCTTTGCCTTTGAACAAGATACAAGACGCTCCATACAGCACGCTGCCCTGCTCTTTGGGAGAACGGTTTTCGCGCCGGGCTGTATAGGGAAGACGGAATGAAGGCACTTTTACAGCCTTGTTTCCCACTCGTCACTCTTGCATTGAGAGCAGCGCATGCACTTGCGCCACAACCTCTCCACCATGCATGAAGGACATGTCCCCTCTGAAACGTTTGCGGTTCCTCGCCAACGGGAACCCAAATAACGTCCTGAATTGGTGTGTCGATGCAATTATTTGAATATTGTACTGATCTATCTATCTATCTATCTATCTATCTATCTATCTATCTATCTATCTATCTATCTATCTATCTATCTATCTATCTATCTATCTATCTATCTATCTATCTATCTATCTATCTATCTATCTATCTATCTATCTATCTATCTATCTATCTATCTATCTATGAATGTCGATAGCGTACCGAAACCGGAGAGCTGAACGTCTCGTCGTTGCTATTTCAAAACTAAGAATAAATGTCTCAAAATAAAAGATACCCCTGCATTATTGTTCGTTATCCTGAAACGAACCACCTAGCTGCAATGAACGTTTGAAAGATATTCGAATAAATAATATATATATATATATATATATATATATATATATATATATATATATATATATATAGAGAGAGAGAGAGAGAGAGAGAGAGAGAGAGAGACATCTAGCAGACAATAATGCCCAGGAATGTATAGGGAACTTATTAGACCCAATTGTAAAGTAGATATGAAGAAAAAAAAAGTTGGTGAAAAAATAACTTGCCGCGAGCAGGATGCGTACCTGCGACCTTCGAATAACGCGTTCGATGCTCTACCACTGAGCTACCACGGTGGCTATCCCCCCAGCCCCGTTATTGGGTTTATATGTGAATTTAAACGTGGGAGTGTAAGCCAGCACCACCTGTAGCCATGGCGGTGAGTGTGGCACACTCTTTATAAGCCTGTTTGGCGTCGCGTAGCACGTGAACTTATTACGAGCTGGCAGCTGACCAATAGTCTCTCGTATACAATTTAACGGCACCAAGTCTGCCAGTCTGATACCCTCGCTAATGAATAAGGGAAAGAAGTGACTTAAGGGCTCGTTTTTCCATAGTTTGATACAATAATAATGAGATCTAACAGACAATAATGCCTAGGAATATATACGAGACGTTATTAGACCGAATTGTAATGTAAACGTGAAGACACATTCATTACAATTTGGTCTAATAACTTAGGCTATACTTTCCTTGTCATTATTGCCTGTTAGATCTCATTAATATTGGGTCAAAAAGCAGAAAAACAAGTCCATATATATTCATATATATATATATATATATATATATATATATATATATATATATATATATGGGCTCGTTTTTCTGTGTTTTTCTGACTATATATATATATATATATATATATATATATATATATATATATATATATATATATATATATATATATATATATATATATATATATATATATAAATATATATATATATATATATATATATATATATATATATATATATATATATATATATATATATATATATATATATATATATATATATATATATATATATATATATATAGGGGCTCGTTTTTCTGTGTTTTTCTGACTATATATATATATATATATATATCTGCTTGCCGTGGCAGAGAGGGGTGGGAAAAGAAAAAAGATACGCACATGCACACACGATAAAACAAGAACAACACAACAGGAAAGTCGTTCTGATTACAGCCGTTCAAGATGGCAGGTCGATCGCAAATAACGCAGTGTATAGCGTTTCAAGGACCTTCGCCTGTGATGATGGGTCGTGTGGTTATCGTCGAATTTTCTCATTGTTCGCATAAATATCAAACCGCGTAGCAAAAAGGTATATTCGCTGAGCACTGTATTGTGGGCAGACGCAAACAATATGTGCAAAGTCTTCTTCCATGCCTCGATGGTCGGATGCTGCCGTGTCAGTCGGCCCGGAACACACAGGCGTTGGTAAACGCAACGCCCATGGACCCATAGTCTGTAGAGGATGTTCGACGAAGCTACAATGGAACTCGAAGACTTAAGGTTGTGTCAAATGAGTGCAATCGAGCGTGCACATGCCTGAAGTGTGGCTCATTCCACTACGACATGTTGCATTGGCGAGAACATACATAGCAGCTATTCAACCTTCGCGACATTCAATAACAGCGTATATGGTATACTGTCAAATAATAGCTTTGTAACAATACACTAATTTTCTGTAAATACAAGGAAAATCCTCATGCGCGGTTGAGATGTTTTTTTTTTTTGCAAACATGAGTATACTCATGTTTGCAAAAAATGAATATTTTCGACTATAAATAGTGCAACTATAGCTATAGTTGCACTATTTATAGTCGAAAATATTCAGTTCAATTGGCACTTGTTTTGTAATATCATTCGAATTTGCTTCGAAATTAAATTTGATATTCGCACGCATATACCATCAAGCAAAGTGTGGATCAGCCCTACAAGAAGCCGGAAAGAATAGTTTAATCCTATAGGTTCTGTCTTCAGGCACATGCATCTATCTTATACAGACGTAGGAATCAAGGAAAAAAAAACTATTTATGTGAAAAAGGAACAGAAAGTTCCGACAGATCCCACATATTGTGTAGGAGCCGATGTCATGCGAAGAAGTCATCGAGAAAGCCTGCCAATTACTCTGCCGCATTGTTAAGCTTAGAGCAACACAACGAGGAAGACCGACTTCATTGCATAAATTGAGTATACAATTGTGCACACGGGGAGGCACGTCTACTATGCAATGCAACGCCTTAGGGGTACTTAATAGTTTCACGTGTAAAGTTCACATGATACCTGGCATAATTATAGCACTCCATAGCCTTGACGAGCCACCTTTATAGTCAACACAAGCAAGCGCGAGACAACATTGTTCAGTTCGTCGCAACGATTGCGCAACATTTGATAAAATGCATCACGAGCAGTAATTCCGCCAAGCAGTGTTGGTTTTAGACGAGTAAATATGGTACACGTCGTGGAATACAAGTGGTGGAAATTATGTTATGCCATTAATACCGAGAATCCCATTCAAACAAACGACGGTATAATGATATCGTGCTATTTATGACATTCCGTTGATGTCATACATCACGTGCCGGTCATGCTTTTCATGGCACCTCATGCAATTCACTGGCGTATGTTTGCCATGTATGCATGAACGTTCTGGTGTATGCAATGTTAATGAAACGGCCCACCGTCATGGCAGTTTTGCAGGTATAAGTTGTCATTCTGCTTAGCACCAAAGCGCGGGTTTGACTCCTTGGCCACTTAAAGCGACCGCATTTCCGTGCGGTGGGGAAATGCAAGAACACCCGTGCATGTGCTTTAATTTACGTGGACGTTAAAGGACCCCCATCGCTTGGCCTCATAGTTGTATCGTGATTTTGGTATACGTGGAACCCCATGGTTGCTAATGAAACGGCCACGATGGCTTCATAAAATGTCCGCCATGCTAATGAATTGCGTGAATCATGTCATGATACAGATTACATGCATGTCGCGAACATTCATGGCACGCATACATGACAAATCGCAACCCCCCCCCCCCCCCCCGCGACTCGTCGGCGAGAATTCTGAAAGAGCGTTAAACATGGTCCAACGGGATAATCATATACCATAAGGCGAAAAAAAAAGAAAACAGGGCCCTCCCACGTGGTCATAGACGGACGGCGTTTATCATGGTAACAACACCACCCTGGTCACCATCCGTGAAGTTTTCAGGTTGCACCGCGGTTTATATGATATGCCACCTTCCAGCTTACAAACTCTCCTTTATAGCTCTGCAGGTTGCTGCCCCCCCCCCCCCCCCCTACGCGGTGAAACCGGCGACGTGCCTCAAGCACGTTGCCGCGGAACCGATGGCCAGCACCTTCGCGGAACCGATGGCCATGGCGCAGTCTTCCTAATTTCCGGCCGTTATACTATAGAATAACCGTATGCGGAACCACGCCATCTTTCTTTTTCGTGCGATTTTGCTGAAGCATAAAGGTCGCCAAAGAGCAGTCGGACGAGCTCGTGTCTGTTATTGTTCCCGCGATCAGTTTTTCTTTATGAGGGGTGTAGCTTAAGTCAGGGTCTGAAAAAAAACTGCCCTATAGAACAATCGCACTAAGTGCCCATTAGCGGTAGAAATGTGTATTTTTCGAACGAGTATTTTGTGTCTCATGATGAAGCATCAATTGAGCCGTTAATCATTATTTACGATCTTTTTATTGTTTTCGTCACTCACATATCACATTGTAAGATTTTATGATGATGATGACGATGATGATTAAAACTTAAAATTGATAACATGTGTTACCACAAGCAGAGATGCATAGTTCTTCTAGATAAAGAAAAATCTTAGGTACCTACTATATATACATATATATATATATATATATATATATATATATATATATATATATATATATATATATATATATATATATATATATATATTAATTAATAAGTGGGGTTTAACGTCCCAAAACCACTATATGATTATGATTATGAGAGACGCCGTAGTGGAGGGCTCCAGAAATTTCAACCAGCTGGGGTTCTTTAACGTGCACCCAAATGTGAGCACACGGGCCTACAACATTTCCGCCTCCATCGGAAATGCAGCTGCCACAGCCGGGATTCGATCCCGCGACCTGCGGGTCAGCAGCCGAGTACCGTAGCCACTAGACACTATATATATATATATATATATATATATATATATATATATATATATATATATATATATATATATATATATATATATATATATATATATATATATATAAGATCTGACAGACAATAATGCCAAGAAATGTATAGAGTAAGTTACTAGACCAATTGTAATGTAACTGTGAAGAAAAGATAACTTGCCGTGAGCAGGAACCTAACCTGCGACCTTCCAATAACGCGTTCGATGCTCTACCACTGAGCTACCACGGCGGCTATCCCCCCAGCCACTTTTTTTGGGGGGGTTTATATGTGAATTTAAACGTGGGACTGGCACTCCCAAGCTGTAGCAACTCTTCGATAGTGTCAGCTGCAAACTGCCTCCCGGCTGCGGCGGCTGCATTTTCGATGGAGGCGGAAATGTTGTAGGCCCGTGTGCTCAGATTTGGGTGCACGTTGAAGAACCCCAGGTGGTCGAAATTTCCGGGCCCTCCACTACGGCGTCTCTCATAATCATATGGTGGTTTCGGGACGTTAAACCCCACAAATCAATCAAATCAATCAATCAAAATCAGCTGCAAACTGCCGGCCGCGACCACACGAGGGGCCCCGTGACGGAGTATAATCGAGTGCAGGAGAAACCATGACACATCAAATGATGTGGCTGAAGCAACCGCCATTGTTTCAGTATACCGCGTCAGGTAATCTATATACGCACACAATAATCCAGCGGCGGCCGTTGGTAGACTTGGGGAAAGGGCCCAGTAAATCTATATGCCGACTTTTTCGAATGGTGATATGGCGGTGGCTTAACCGGTTGCAGTTGGCCGGCCAATGGCGTGGTAGGTTGTCTGTGGCGTTGGCCGACATCACAACTTGCGACGTAGTGCTTGGTGGTGTTCCAGAGTCGAGACCAGTAAAAACGGCGCTCTTTCTGTCTCGTCTTTTTTTTCCCTCTTGGTCAACCTTGCGCCACGTATTTCAGCCTAATATGTACCAACTATAGCCCAACATAACGTACTATTAAGCCAGTAAAAACGTTGTCGGATAGGGTGAAGCGTTCGGGCAAATCCAAAGTGCCTAGACGTGATGTCATCGTGCATGGCTTGGAATACCGCAAGACGCAGGCATTCTGGCATGACGAGGCATTCTGTCACTGTGTGGAACCATCGCTTGAGTAATTTTTGCGATATAATAGGGCGTCATGAATAACGAATGGCGTGGTGCGTTTACAGCTACCAGCCACATCGATAATTAGTTTCAGCGAAGGGTCACGCTGTTGCTCGTAACGGAAGACGTCCAAATTCGGGAAGTTGGAGGAGATTGCCGCGAGGTAGTTATCGAAATCATCATCATCAGCAACCACAGTCGGAGATGGAAAACGAGATAAACAGTCTGCGTGACATCGACCGCTCTTGTAGGTAACCGAAAAATTATATTGTTGAAGTCGTAAGTCCCAACAAGCCAACCGGCCAGCTGCAGGTCACGTAGTCCGACTAGCCAACAAAGAGAATGATGATGTGCAACGATCTTGAATCGTCAGCCGTACAAATAAGGTCTGAACTTTTCGACGCCGAAAACAACCGCAAGGCATTCCAGTTCGGTGACCGTATAATTCCTTTCCGCCTTATAGTGAAAGTACGACTTGCATACGCCACGACGTGCTGGCGACTGTCGTGATACTGAACGAGCACGGCACCAACACCGATACTACTAGCATCTGTATGCAGTTCCGTGAGTGCCTCCGGGTTTAAGTGGCGAAAGAGGGGCCCGGAAGTAAGCAAATACTTCAGCTGCTCGAAAGCAGCCTCACACTCTATACGGTCCATCGGAATGGGGCGTTTTTGTGGAGCAACTCTGTCAGAGGATGAACAAGCTGGGCGAAGTCTTTGATAAACCTGCGAAAATAAGAACACAGGCCCACGAAGCTACGAAGATACTTCACAGACGTTGCTTGCTTGAGGTCTCGGACAGCATCGATCTTTTTCGGGTCTGGTTGTATACCGTCCCTGTCGACTAGATATCCGAGCACAAGGGCTTGGGCTCACCAAAATGACACTTCTTTGCGTTTAAAACAAGACCAGCTTGTTTGACGCAACCTAGAACAACGCTAAGCCGATGGTTGTGCTCGTAGAATGGCTTGCCAAAGATAACACATACATATCTCCCACTTGAGACCACGGAGGATGGAGTCCATGAATCACTCGAAGGTATCAGGGGCATTACATAAGCCAAACGGCATAAGGTTAAATTCAAGTAACCCATCAGGCGTGACAAAAGCAGTCTTCTTTATGTCAGACGGATGCATTGGTATTTGCCACTATCCAGACCTTCGGTCAACGGACGAAAAGTATGCGGCCGAGTGCAGGCAATCAACAGCATCATTGGTGCGTGGTAGCGGATACACGTCTTTCTTTGTGACGGCATTGAGACGGCGGTATAGTCCACACAAGATCGCCAAGAGCTGTCTTTCTTTTTTACCACTATATAACAGGAGCTGTCCAGGGATTGCTTGACTCTTGAATAACGCCTTTCTGCAGCATGTCGTTGACCTGATCGATTATCACTTTCCTCTCTGACGGGGATGTAACATCGCCCGTGTTGATGCGGTTGTGCATACGGGATTCGGTCGACATGGAACAACGCTTGCCTTGAGCGAAATGAAAGACTCCCGCGTAGCGTGTAAGCACCTCCTCGAGGGCATCCTGCTCTGAAGAAGGCAACGACTCATTGATCGTACGTTTCATCTCGGCTGAGTAGTCAGGCGCAGTCTGGCTGACGGCTGGAGACTGAAACCATTCTGACGTCAACTGTGGCCTGCTCCTCAAATTATCCCAGTTTAAATCCGGCTGGCATGCAGGAGAACAGGCTCAGATGCTGTTTTGAGCGCCCACAAAAACACAAAAAAAAAACATGCCCGTCGATCAGTATATATATTCGCTTTCTCACAGAATGTGTATAGAACTTCTCGAGAAACAAATATAGGCACTGTATATGTCGCAATAGCCAATAGCTGTGTCGTCGGTTCGTATAAACTCACCACGATATATATATATATATATATATATATATATATATATATATATATATATATATATATATATATATATATATATATAAGAAAAATGATTTGGCAACAAGTATTGTGTGTCGTCTGAACAACGCTGCATATATGCTGTACGTATATATACGCAGAAAGTTTCCCTGTGTTATCATTTTCATTTGGGCTAGGTTGCGTTACGTTATGTGAATTAGCTGAAGTTATATCCCCGTTTGCTCTATGTGCGCATATTGTGCCTACAGTGACCTGATGAAGCTGAAAAAATTGTGTTTTTTTTATTATAGGTCATTGTGGACGATTTTATTTATGTCCCAGCAATGTCTCAATGTGGGAGACAGTATAGGCCTATAATAAGTGTAACAAGCATTTCCCATGTTATCACGTTCCCATGTCTTCCTTTGTAACCCCACTTTCGTTTTTATGAATTATTTAATTCGTTTAGAAACTCTACGTTTCGCGAATGAATTTGGTGACTGAGTATATATATATATATATATATATATATATATATATATATATATATATATATATATATATATATATATATATATATATATATATATATATATATATATATATATATATATATATATATATATATATATATATATATATATACGACAGTGAAGCAATAAAATATCTTCAGCTTTTTGTCGGAGCCATTGATACATACAGAGAAGCGATAAGCAAGGGTTTAAGTTGTAACATGTTCCGCAGAACCTTTGCAACGAGCGAAAAGCTGCGGTTTCGTCTATCCTTCTTTCTATTATAGACTGTTACGCACTTTTGAACATCACGTATTCGAAGCACGCTTTTCGAATAACGAGCCATTGTTGACCGGTTGCCATAGAGACAGTTTTATTATTTGTTCGAATCGCAGACGAGACTAATCACTCGATCATTTCCAGAATTGCGGTGTATGACATATTGAACCCTGCTATCGGTCCGTTCATCTTTCTCTCTTTCGGCCGGCAACACGATTGCGTATACAATCGTCGCTGACATGTGCATGGAGAGCGGACCGCTCAATAGACGGCGCCTTGTACCGTCGCTCGCCTCGCTTAATGAAACGCAAGAAGCGTTTCTCATCTTTGGCGCAGTCGTAGGCCCGTCTCCCATTACCATGGGAGATATCTCACTCGGCACACAGGCCGGCCGGCACAGCTGTCGCTCATATTTGCGAGACAAGCTCGATCACCCACCGCGGTGGCTCGGGTCAAGAAAGCGGCGCCCCGTCACAAATGGCCAAGGGCGGACAGATTTCATTATTAAAAGGGCGCAGGGGAGGCCCTATCGACCCGGCTGCGGTACCGCACGCCGAGGAGGCACTCGACGCTAATAGGATTCATCGAAAAGGTATCTGCGCTGTCAGTCACCCGCCGGCGGTTACCTCGTCCCACGCACCGCACCCTTCGGGGAAACAATTAGCACGAGGCCGAACTGGGCGCAGCAGTTGGTCATAATTCGACCGCAGCGTCGCCGGGTGGCAAAGGGAGGATGCCCGGGACGACAGCTTCATTACGGCTACGCCGGCGGCCGGACGGCACGCACGACTCTGATGAAGTGCCTTGTCTCCGCCGATTGAGCCGTCACCTGGCCACTGGGTCAGCGCGGCGGCGCTCCCCAAATTAGCTGGCTGCGTCCCCGCTCAAAGCGGCGGGCAATTGCCGGAATGGCCTCCTTCGCCGAACGGGGGAGGAAACGGGCTCATTAGGGCGACCCCCCAGAGCAGGCGGAGCCTCCTGGAAGGTGGGCGGAGCCTCAGCCGGAAAGGTCCAATGGGAGGAGCGCGCGGCAGCCCGCGCACGCGTGGCGCGGCTCCCGGCATCGCACGCGGCGGAGTCCCGCGTTTCCAGTCGAAGCACCGGTGGAGTCGTGCGGCCAGACATGACGGGTCTGCAGCCGGCCAAGAAGCTGACGCCGTTCTCGGTGGAGGCCCTGCTGGCCGACGTGGTGACTAGCGGGCCCAGGGACGTGCAGGAGGCTCAAGTGACCAGCTCGTCGAGCAACGTGGAGCCGGACTTGTGCCTGCCGCCCGAGCAAGCGCTCCACTGGGGAGCCGCCTGGTTCACGCGATCCTCCCCCGCACCCGGTCATCTCGGTGAGTGCGCGCGAATTTGCGCGGGTTCACCGACGGAGGCTGCGTAGTCGCGGCTAGTCTGATCGCCGGTGACCCCGCAGCCTCCATGGTGACTGGACCGCGCGTTTTTATCAATGCGGCCGTTGTAGCCCGACCACATGCTCGATGGTGGCAGCTCCATCATCGACTGCGTTGTAGCCTACAGGTGGGAATGTTGGAAGTGTAGTCTATCAGTGACGTTCATCCACGACTCCGGCACTGTAATACAGGATACCTCGATACGGCAACGCCTCAATCTGCAGCTTTTCGTGGCAACATTTCGATTGTCGAGATGGCACCATCACGTATAGTTGTCACGAAGTTACTAAGCGGTTGTTAGATCAGGAAGCTACATCGTTATAGCTGTCGTTGTGGTTCGGACAGGCTTGTGGAGTGACGAGACGTGTCCCTTGCAGAGACACCCGGAGGGCCCTGCAAGCTCCCGGCGCCGGTCAAGTGCCAGCTGCGCAAGCACAAGTCCAACCGCAAGCCGCGCACGCCGTTCACGACGCAGCAGCTGCTCTCGCTGGAGCGCAAGTTCCGCGCCAAGCAGTACCTGTCCATCGCCGAGCGGGCAGAGTTCTCCTCGTCGCTGAGCCTGACGGAGACGCAGGTCAAGATTTGGTTCCAGAACCGGCGTGCCAAGGAGAAGCGGCTCAAGGAGGCCGAGATCGAGCGGCTGCGCATGGCCGCGCGGCCCCCCGTGCTGCCCTTCTTCGGACCGTTCGGCGCGCTGTGCTCGGCTCCCGGCGCGGCGCTCCACGCGCCTGTGTTCGCGCCAGCCATGTTCGCGCCACCGCCCCCTGCCGAGCGACAGCCGCCGCCGTAGCCTCGAGCGGAAGAAGACTGCCACCTGTAAATTGTAAATATCTGTACATAGCCCGGACCAGAGCGCCCATTAAATTATTTTCCTAAGAGCCTCCTGCTCCTCGTATATTGCTAGTGCAGCACCCTGAGCACTGCACTCGTCCCACAGCTAACAGCCCTCGCGTGACCTGTGGATGGAAACTGCAGCGCTACTGAGACGAAACACGAAAGACACACACACAAGCGCCCGCTAACCTTGTTAGCCAGCACTTCTGTGTGTCTTTTGTATTCCTCTCAGTCACGCTCGTTAAAGACGTGTGCACGACCCAACTCACTCAAGTCAAAGTGCTGATCACTACAGCTCAGTGGTGTTCTACTTCGAAGTGAAACTTTTTACGCACATTTTCACATGTCGTTGCATGTGCAGTAATGAGAACGGCTGCCACCGGGGCTTTTTCGTGCACACGGTTTCGTTTACGACTACCATTTATGCTGCCAATAATCGCCAGGGACAAGTGTGGGACCGTTTTGCTTATGCTCTGTGTCGTGCTCTGTCTTCGCGAGGGTGACAGGCCCCGTAGTTTTTTGCCGCCTTATGCGCTCGACTGCTACACGGCCAGACCGAGCCAGGAAGCCGATACTGAATGCACGCGACATGTGTTACTCCACTCATCGTGAATACAACAGTGCAATCAATCGTTATACCTGTGTACCATTAAATTGTCGCGCAAGAGCGGGCCGTCAGTTGCGCAAGTCGCTCAATGACATGCTTGAAAAACGAGCTCCTACTTATACTATTTTACGTCTAAAAAGAAAAAAAAAGAAGGTTTAGCTTAAATGTAACGTCTCTTATTTCCGCTGTGATTTGCAGACACCACACGTTTGAGTGCCATTTTGTTAGGGCAGATTAGATGAGACCGCTCATTCATTATCGAATGTTCGTGAGAAATCCGAAGGTGGTTATCCAACTGAGATCTCTCATACTCACTTTGCATGCTTTTTCGAACTCTCATGTACGTTAACTCGTAAAAACATTAGGGCAGCTTGAACTATAATCACGTGCAGCTTGTTTGCACGTTTCAGCTTCTCTTGTTAACCATTTGTATACAGAATGCTTGGGTGGTCATTGAGTGCTTACCGGCTCATGATGATGATAGTGCTCTATCTATACACGACACACGGCAAAGCTCGACCATAACAGATCTGCCGTATAGAAAGGACCATTGCGTAATACATTGCGAGAAACCAATCACAGTGACTCTTTGGCGTTTTATACAGATGTGAAATAAGTATACATTGGTGAAGAAACAGCTTAAAATTTAACACAAAGCCTTATACATCAGATAATTATTCTGCAGCCTGCCTCGAGCTTTACATGTATCAGCATCGCTATCACTATGAGTGACTTGCTTATCTCTTTCGACGGTCTTCTTCGTGTTGGACGAAGTTCGCTGTGCCATCGTTCATGAATAAATCGGGCTCTTTAAAATTATTTCACTATAGATGGGAAGGCGTTATAATTGAAAAGGAAGAAACAAGCGGTAATACGGCGAGGTTATGCGCGGATCTATAGGTCCAGCTGGCTACCCTGTGCTGGGTAATGGGGATGAAATATAATAGAAGAGAGACGGTTACAAAAGAGAACCTGTGGGAAGAGCAAGAAGCTATACGTAATCGTTGATTGCGGGCGGCAAAAATGCACCCGGATCGCTCCTCAAGTGAGCGTCTGTCATGCGTTTTTCTACTTAGTAGTTTTGACTCGAAATGATCGACGTTACTGCAGATAGATGGAGTTTAACGTTAGTTATATCCTGACAATATCAGTGAAAACGTATCATATGTTTTGCTGCTTCAAGCTAAAAAGCCAGTCAAGAAGGCTTAATGAAAGTCAATATTTGATCTTTTAGTCTGATTGCACTGAGGAAAGTTGTTTCTTTTTTAAATCTTATGAACTAATAATATATTGGCTCTCTTTCCCTAAAAAATATTCACTTACAACATGCATGGTTTTCTTCCACTGCATAAAACCTGGTGCATAAGAATCGGGAGCCGCACCGCGGGTCACCGTCGCATGCATGTTTATTGAAAATGAGGCGATATGTAACATTAAGCGCGTGCATGCTTTGCAGCACTCAATGGAGCGGAACGTCCATCTATATCGTGTGTTCATCCATAATTGACGAGAGGCTTATTTCGTTTATTGCTTGAACTTTAAAGTTTGTTTGCACTTAAGAATGTTCCTCAGGTAAATCAGTGCGCAATCGAAAAACTGCATACGTCAATGCACCCGTTATTTTTTTTAAGCCATTGTGTGCAGTTGTTGGACTTGATCGCGTTCATTCAAATAATAAACATACTTTGGAGTTGGTTCGTTCTAACGTACAAATTTTGCAACAGGACTGGGGACTTCACAAAATGGAATATTGAAGCGTATGTATAGGTGTGCACGTCTTTGCAGAGCTTCCTAATCTTGTTGTCCAATCCCCCAAAACGGCCGCTTCACCTCAGTGGTGGCAGCAAGTGTTGCTCATTGTTGAAACGCCGTGTAACAGGTTTAGTTCATGGGGTAAGAAAGGCCGAAAAAAGTGTCAAGCGCGAGTTTAAGTTGGGACGTCTTGAACATGCATCCGAGTACCGCATAACTTGCGTCACAAGATGAGCTATATATAAACAAATGTACTTGTAGAGTCAATCTGATGACGTATACGAAATATAATACCACGTACTGAACAGATTTTAATTTATGAATGCTTCCATTAATTGTGAATTCAAGAGGAAGGCAAGCAACGCGTCTTTCTTTAGCCCCACTTTTTGTAAGTGGAAATAACGTTTACATATCGTTGAGTTTTTTTTCGCATAGGATGCGATAAGTTTGTACCAACATTCAATAGCTCATTACAGACAGGTATCGCACAATACAATACAGACAGGTAGTTCAATACAGACAGGTATCGCACATCCGTATACTTTCGTTGAATTGATATAGTTACGAGTTTACATACCACGAAAATATGCGGCTGTGCTACATTCGCCAGTAAAATTTTTTATCAGTATAGTGTGATTGGTTTCATTTTAGGGTTTAAAGTTCCAAAACCACCATGATTATGAGAGACGCCGTAGTGGAGGGCTCCGGAAATTTTGACCAGCTGGAGTTCTTCAACGTGCACCCAAATCTGAGCACACGGGCCTACAACGTTTCCGCCTCTATCGGAAATGCAGCCGCATGCAGCCGGAATCCAATCCCGCGACCTGCGGGTCAGCAGCCGAGTACCTTATAGCCACTAGACTACCGTGTTGGGGCTATCAGTATATTGTGTGCGATATGGTTATGATACACATTTTCGCGACCTTTTCATTAAACTTTAAAATTTCCACCCATATAACATGCGTAATGAAAATCTCCTTCAGGCCATCAAGTAAAATTTAAAATCTGCAGGTAGCTCAGCTACTTAGCCCATAGAGACACCGAATTCACAAAGTGTCTGTAAGTGCATGCTCTTTGTTGTAGAGAAAAACTACCACCAATCTGAAATTGTCATACGGAAATCTGCTGCCACGGTTCTCGTGAATAGCTCTGGCGCTATATATTACTATAAGGATTTCGAGAGTATAGTGTACTAGCGCAGGGATCAAACTTACTTGTAAATAGCCCAACACCTCTTGACATGCTTAGATTCGCTGTTGGATTAAATGTGTTTTTAAGAACAACCAAATAGTGTGAGGGATTTTTGTAGATATGAGGTATAACTTGTCGCGCGCATAAAAAATCGCACAAATGTGTTTCTTACAAAAAATTATAACATTAAAATCCCTTTATAAATATACGCAACGCCTTTCCTTTTTAACGCCCTGGAATGAAGAGTAACTTTTACGACGAGAACAGTATATAAATATTGCAGTGAATATGGCCTCGATGAGTGAGGATCTTGCATTAATTTTTGCTGGATCCATCTTTTAAAGAAATATAAAGTGCCATGGGTTCCTTTCGCGGTAGAGTACACGAACTGTAATCGCAGCAGAAACCTCTTGTATACTATAGCAACGAGTAAACTAGTATAGAAGGGCAGCGACAAGGCTGTAGCCCCGAGATTCGCATCGAGTGAGCAAGGTTAGCTGTACGTATACGGCCGGTACTGCTAACTCAAGCACATAAACGAAATGCCCGCTGGCATGCCCTGTGTATATGTTGAATGCATATACGTATATACACCGATACCCGGGAAAATAAGGACCAACTTAAATACCACGTATACACACATCCCAGTGCTTCTTTTCCACACGTGCGGATATACAATGTATTACGGTTCAGAGCGCCGCATGATGACTTTTTTTTTTTTTTTACGTTTCGGACAGAATGAGCGGGACTCCTTTATTTTGAGGTCTTTCTTCTCCAACACGCTCGCCTTGCACAGAGTTTTTGGCGAGACGCGCGGTGTGGGGAAATGGGAAGCTTATCAACTGTGTTTCCGGAACGCTTGCTTAATAGCCGGCCGGGACGATATATCTTCCCTGAATTGAGCCAAACTGGCTCGCCGAGAGAGCCGTTAGTGGGCCCATCGATTATTTTGTTGACTGCATCGGGGCAGATGGAAATGAACCGTGAAGTCTGGCGTGCACGAGGGGGGGGCGGGGGGTGCGAAAAGCGGCGCTTCTTGAAATCCGGTCTCGACTGCCGCGCGCGCTTCGAGTGAAAGGATAGATAAGTAAATTATTTAGAAAAAAGCGGGAAAAGAGGTGGAACCCGTAATTGAAAGCAAACGCAGTCGGTTAGCGAATTGTCGGGCAAGCTTTTGATTGGCTCGTCCGCTGCGTCGCGGATTCTGCTTGCAGTTTGCGACACTTTGTTTTGCCATTCATTCGATCTAGCTCGGGTTTCCAGGTGGTGATTAATAATGTTGACACGTTAGAAGACTTTATTGACAGACAGCATCTCATTTCTCTCTCTCTTTCTTTTTTCAACAAAAACGAGGAGGAGAGTTTAAGCGGAAGGACAGGGAGAGACATATAAAAGCGTGCAGTTGCAGCATCGAAGGGTAATGAAAACAGTTGCGCACGCCGCGTCAAGAACAATATTACATCACCGGGAAAAGAAGAAAACAAACAGAAAGGAACTGGAATTGAACCAGGTGAAATGCTTCCCTGAGATGGAGAGTCTGTCGGGTACATTTTGAGTCTCCGCTCTAATCGCGATGTATACCTGCTTCCATGTGTGAACCTCTCCGCTTTGAGAGTTTTTTTTTTTCGCACAAGACGATTAGACACATACACAAAGAAGCAAACCCAACAACCTTCCTCAATGCATTGTAACAACACAGTACACGAACGATTCAAACGAAACAAAATGACAATTTTATTTCTCCCATACAATATATGGAGGGGACGCAGAGCAAAAACCTGTTATGGAACTTGAGGACCATATAGGGCTCCCGTCGATTTCACGACAGCAGTCGATGAGCAACGTTGTAACAGTCCGATGCTTTTCTAAGCTTCTCCACGTAATATAAGGCTAAACAGACAGTCAAAACTAAGCAGTAGTACTTTATGCATAACTTATCAAAATTCTTAAGAAATGCCGAAAGTTTTTTCTTTCAGATTTTTAGTGCCATCACAAGAGTACTGAAAAAAAACAGGCGAAGTAAAGAAAAATAACTGTCAGTCAGGAATCGAGAAGAAGTGCCTGTCAGAGCGTGGTATTTTAATTTCCATTTGCTCAGAGGTGCATAACAGAAAGCAATATTTTTCTGGGATGTTTCATGGAAGTTATTCTGCCCAAGCCCGTTAACATGAAGCGATAACAAGAAATTCAATAAACGTACACTGTGCGAAAAAGCGTAATGACCAGGAGGCAAATTCACAAACCTGTGTTTTGCCGTTGGCCGTTACATTGGCTTTTGATATATCAAGCAAGATGATTAGTTGTAATTATATCTTACGAAAAAACTGGAGGGAATAAGAACGCTTTGCGAATATGAGTACAGCAGGCGTGTGACGCAGTATACGCTATGCAAGGGTGAGTATATATGGAATCAGCCTAAAGGCAGACAACATTGCTTTGAACAGCAGCCTTGTATGTGCGGGGTAATTTTAAAACAACCATTGCACTTCTAGAGGCCCGTATTCGCACCCACGAAAACAAAAAAAACAATAAAAATCGCCTTACGTTATAAATATTCGTGAGAGAAAGTTTTAGCTAATGCTGACATGTTTGATCTCGACGACTTCAATGTGTCGGTCAAAAAATTCGTCATTCGTGCATGATGTACTTTTCGAAACACTTCAGAAAATACAATCTTAGTTGTGCGATGGATGCTGTGCTGTACAAAGCGCGGTTGACGTAAAAGAAGGCCTGCGCGTATTTCGTGAAGGAATGCGCGGTATATCGCGTGACAACACAATACGTCTGAAAAAAGGTTTTCTCTTCTTACTCCTTTTTTTATCTTATCATATGTTCATTCTCTTTTTGCGTCACCATGCATGCATTGGTCTTTGGCGGGCTCGTCTAGCAATAGATTTTAGAGCATTTTCTTCCATGCCTGTATGCAAAGCTTTACACGCTTTACATGTTCACTTCCGTAATTCATGCTTGGGCCATTATTATTATTTTTTCGAGCAAAGTTTATACAGGCCCCATAGGCGTGCGTCTGCAGCTTTTTTGTTTTCGGGTGGAAGAATGGTAAGAACCCATTTCGCAGCTGTCGCCAATGGGCGCCTGAACAACCCCTAAATAGTCCGACATGGGAACCCTTTAAGTGCTCTTTGCAATCGCCTGGTAGCCTTGGCGCAGCGCCAGGATTGGCTGAAGATTTCCCTTGCGTAATGCGTTTGTACGAGTTGGTGCAGCACTGATTTCATACTTTCACAGCGCACTTGCGTAAATGAACAAATCAAATTAGTTCAATGAAACGTTATGTATGGATGCGTTATTTTAGTACTTTTTTTATGTTGCGGGCGCATTCGTAATGCGCTATACAGAAAGACAACAGTCCGAAGGGTCCTCTGAAATACAAATGGTTGATAGGCGGGTATATAGCTGTGGGGAATGCTGTGCTCATCCGCGTTCTACGCAAGGTGAAGCACAATGCGATATAATTGATTGGGTTTAACGTTCCGAAACCACGCTATGATTACGAGAGACGCGTGGAGCACAATGTGGTCCTGTGGCAACCTTCTATACAGGCAGGCGCGTCAATGGGGTCGCGCAATCGGAACAGATAAACGAATACGAATGTCTCAGTGTGGGAACATTATTGCTGTCAAACAGTGGAACGCACTCGCTCTTTTTTTGTTTTGTTTCACTCGTCAATGTGGCTCAACCACTCATTTAAGGTTAAGTCACAGTTAACTCACGCGCTACACTGTTTTCCATTTTATTGAATGTGAATCTTGAAGTTGTCTATTTGTCATGGTAATATATATATACAGACAATAGTCGCTTACACGCTTTTACATACTTTTACACTGATTTATTTTTGGGGCAGACATCGGTACGTGCCTCGAAACAACTTAGCTGGAAATCACTCGCGTGTCTCGCCTTTTCGCCCGTTGTAAAGTGACTCTCTTCTTAGGGTGACAGTATGATGTAAGCTTCCTTGTTGCGAAAATACCAAGAAGAAAGTACATTACACGAGACACCGTCTCGATTCTCGTTTACTAAAATTAGTTATCCGTGCATTAAAATTAGTTATTTGTGTTAATGGTCGCACGTATCTTTGTATGCATTAGGTAGGATATACGGGTAGACTTCGTGCACTTCATTTTGTTAACTATTGAGCATGAACTAAGGACTAATTCAGTCGGCGTTTGTTGTGACCATCAAGGAAATTCACTTCACTTCGTAAGATTGCTCTCCAGCAAGGATCAATGTCATATATGACATACGGTATAGCATTATATTTTGTAATATAGTTGCCAAAAACCTTAGGAAAGACTTAATGTAGTTTGTATTCTTCAATTAGGAGAGCAAAATGACATTTAGAAAAATATGCTATAGTCTTTCGTGCGAATGGTCCCTCGAGACAAAGTGCACGCTGCACCTATACAAATGGAGAAAAGAAGCAAACGCTGCGTCGTTTTCAGCAACAATCATCGTCTTCAATGCCACATATATAGTAAAGCTCGATGCTCCCATACAATCCTAACTGATTCCTAATGCTACTCGAAAGTCAAGCTTTATAGATATATGAATGCCGCTGCTCACTTCACTTTTTCTCTTACTTTTTTTCTTGCCGATGATGCACTTCATGTTGACCTTCCGGCCTCCGCCAAGACACATCTACATCACGAAAATGCTTTAGATTCTTTGGCCCGTGAATTCAGCAATTTCCTAATACGAATATATTCTAATCAGCAAGTCTGCTGTTGCCTCATTTTCGTGTATGCACTGAGGTGATCACCAGAGTTTCCGTCTGCGTTGCAACAATACGCTGCAGATTGTGGTTGTAATCACGCCACTTTCATATGCAATAGCGATATCGATATCGAGCTTCAGTTTATACAGCTGCGAAGAGTCCAAAACCAAGCATCTCTCCTTTACACAGCATGTGGGTCATCGTCACGGAACGAACCATAGGTAAGTAAATACGTGTATAGTGTACGTGTACATAAAATTTCGTCGTGTCCACTTCTCGAACCGCGTTCAATATGGTGAGGGTGAGTATAATAGAGATGGAAGAAAGAGCGCGCTATTTAAACGAACGAGACGGGACGCACTGTTTGTGCACGTCGTGACCTTGGAAAGTTGGAAAGTTTTTCACGTGCGTGAGTGCAATAGATAATCGTTCGTATTGACCTGTGCGATGCCATGGGTGTTCACGAGAAGAAAAATACAGGTTGAAAAGCCGCGCGTCTCTATTTAAATGCCTTCACCACGACATGTTGGCTTTCGGACAACCGTCGAAACTTAAGATATGCGCTATACACTGGACAACGAAAATCTGTTTTCAGTGCTGCCCGCTGGCCGTACACACAGAACAGATGAGCGCCTTCAGAATGTTGAATAGATAATAGCTGTAACAACAACAAAAAGTGCAAAAAACCTATCATCTTGACATATATAGCAAAGAAGAATGTACAGTTAACTATAAATAGTAGCAGTAAGCTTCCAGGGGGCAACGAGTGCCCACTGGTTTGAGGCATATTGGTTGTATTAATGTTGTCACTAATGGACGACATGCAAAGAAAACATAAACACGAACAAACAACAAACGAACGAACTCGTCCGGGCGTTTTTTTTTTTGTTTGGGTGCCAAGGAAAATGTGCCAGCGTCTCATTTTTCAGAAAAGCCATTTTTCAGAAAAGTCAAGAAAGCCACATTTTTAAGTGTTATCTGTTATGTTTAAGAGATTATCATATCCATTTTTGTTTATTAAATGCGAAAAAGAAAACATTTCGTTCTATTTCTTGCCACCCCCTTATGTAAAACCCCATAAGGGATAGCGAAAAATGAAAATAACATTAGACATGCTAGTATTGGTGCTAACCCCAGTGCCTTCAAAGAAAGATGTCTTCCTTCAGGAGAGTGCCTAACTGGGCTGGTTGGGAAAAAAAATTAAGGCACCTTCTCACTATAGCAGTGCCAAACGCAAAGGAAGTTCGGAGCTACTTCTGTAAGCTGTCTTCGGATTCCTTTTTCTTTTCTCTTCTCTTTCTTTCTTGCGCTCTTCTTTAGTTATGCTTCTTCTCAGTATTTCTTTCTATCTTCCTTTTTTTCCCCGTCATTCTCTCTCTTCCCAATTCTCGCTTGCTTCATCTTTCAATTTTATACGTGCTTGCGTTTTCATGCTTCCCTATAGTCATGACGCCCGTGCTTAATATTGCTATACATGCATGTGGCATTTTGTGGGATGACGCGCCTATGTGCCCGATGAAGAGGATGAAGGGTGGTCTCCGCTCGGTGTCTGGCCTACCGGTCACGCCGCTGCTGCTGCTAGTTTGAAATATATTTCATCCACAGCCTCGTCGATACGGCGTCTCTCTTCCGTAACAATATTCTCACTAAGGCACTCGGATAACTATAGAGAAAGGAAGACTTCTCAATGGCGCGAGCTGCACGCTCAAAATGCCGCAGCTGGCTGTATGTTGTATGTGGTTTCGCTTGCGGTATATACGCCAAGCGACTACGACAGCATACGACAGAATACGACAGCCTGACCAGCTGAAGTGCTTCGCCAAGAGCGCTGGGTGAAGAAGGAACGACAGACGAGGGCGCTGAACTAACAGCCACTGGTTTATTGCTGGGTTTATTGATGCACATTGCTTCAGTATATATGAGGTGCGTTTGAAAAGTAATGACACCATAAACGCTGCGCGTGACCTGGTGCTGAGAGGCCTGGACTAGGCCGGTTTGTTCATCCCTCACTTTCTTAGTCCGAGTGACGACTCCGTATAGCTAACACAGTAGTTTTGACAGCGCCATAAGTGAAGTTGTGTTTTTGTTGTGCGTCACAATATGGTAGCATCGGAATTGAGAGCAATGTTGGACCATAAAGTTTTGTGGTAAACTTGCGAATCCTCGAGTATGATTTTCGAAAGCTTCAAGCAAGCGTAAGGGGAATATTGTATATCAAGAACACAAGCTTTCCGCTGTCACAAGTCATTTTTCTAAAGCCTAGAAAACTTTGAAGACGAACTGGTCTCTCTCAGGGACACGTTTTCAGACAAGTGGATGCTTCATTTTAACAATTCACCGTGTCATGCAGCCCTTTCCATTATTGAATTTTCAACCTGAAAACGCAATGCTGTTGTTCCTCAACCCTCTATTCACCCTATTTGAGTCCTTGCGAGTTTTCGCTTTTCCCGAAATTGAAACATGTCCAAAAAGGATTCCCTTTTGAAACTCCAGAGAACACCCAAAAGACTGTGGCCGACCAGTTTAAAGCCATATCAGTTGAAGACTTCCAGCGCTGCTGCCAATAGTGGGAACAACTACTGCGCCGGTGTATACCTGCTCAAGGGAGCTACATTGCAGGGGATACCAATGTTAAAAAAACGCCACGCCTGCACGGAACGCGCAGCACAGTCGCAGCGACAGCTGGAAGAGCGGCCTTTCAGAGCCTTTTCAAACACTCTATCGGTAACTGCTATACAAGCACACTCACTACGCCACAAATAATCGTAGTTTTTGGCTATAGCAGGCCGCCATTCACCATACCATTCTTCGTCATTCTTCCGAGAACCGTGGTACCTGCTGCACACTTTAAAGGAATTTAGTGCCAATTGTTCATCCAGTGGCTCACGAAGACGAAGAATTATGCATGAAGTGGGCATGCACCACTGTTAATAAGTGAATAATAACGAGCTTTTTGTAATGAGTTGGAGCATTGGACGACCCACTGGTTATAGAATTCGCATTGTGTGACGCCTGGTTGTTCCTTTGCTGTTTTAAAACGCTTCAATTGTTATTCGTACCAACGCAATTCCTTTCCCGACATCAAGTCTGCCTAAGTCAAGTTCGCAACGGAGGCTCAAGCATGGGGGTGGCTCTGCGGTAGAATGCTGGGCTGGCACGCAAGGGACCCCCGTGTTCGAATCAGGCTGTGTACTTGGTGTTCTTATTTACTAAGTTTTTTGCCTTATTCTTTGCGATAATGCTTACTGAAACTGGCAACGGTGGACAACTACGGTGCCGGACGCGACCCTTGTTATGATCTCACAAGAGCTTTCGCTGTAAAAACTCAAAGCTTTCGCCTCTACAATCTCAGTTTCATTGTTTTTCTAGCACACCTCGTATATATTTCATTTGCCGGAAATCAACCGCTCTGCAGCGCTGTCAATCGCGGAACACTTAAAGGAACTGGGACTTGGTATGCTATCACATGATGCCGTATATATGCTGACGTTGTCGCTTGGCGTAAATATAGGCAGAACCATATGCTATAACGTAGCCAGCTGTATAGCATGTCGGGAACGCGCTCACGCCATAAAAGAAGTTTATTCCTCTATTTCTTCATGAGCCTTGATGATGGTATTAAGTGTGGACATTACTACTATGGCTAGGGAAGCATGTCAGTGCAAACCACATATGAAAATTAGCTCAGCGCCCTCATCTGTCGTTCTTTTTCCTTCCGATGTCCAGTGCTGTTTATTCTCGGCCTAATAATGTTTTCCTTATTCGAAATAGGCTAAACCCTAATAAATGTCAACGTGAAAAGTCATTATGTTCCTGACCTGCCTTCGAATCAGACGAGAATAAGTTGTTCTGTATATGAACTGGAGCTTGAAATCAGATACTTAAACGCTAAAAAAAAAAAATGAAAAACCAACTATTGGTTAAAGTTGGCTTTTCCACTGAAAAATGTTTTGTGGGGAGAAGCTCGCACCATTTTTAGTGTTACGACGAGTTTTATTTCCCACCACCAGTATACATGGCTCGTTCAAGGTGTGGGGAGGAAGAGAGGACAAAGACGCTCGAACAGCAGTTTGAATTCTCACCACACAACATAACGGCAAATATGACTATGGGGAAGCACAGTAGGCATATCAAACGGCGAAAACTAACAGCAACCACTTGATATTGACAATAATAAGCAATGTGAGACAAGCAATGAGCAGTAAACAATATTTCCGTACAAATACAGTCACACCATGCATTGAAATAACTTGAAATGACGTTTTCTTCATTTATTTAACTCGCGGCAGGCACGCATATTGTAGTATCTATGAGCGTGCGATTATTATGCACATATTATAGCACGGCGTGCGATAATTACCAGTCAGTCAAACAACCAACCATGCGCACCACTGAATAGAACTACATGCAAAGCAGCGCTCTGGCTTCCATTGCTTGCGCGAGGGCTTTCCGCCCACCAACGAGTGCTCCTGCTAAGCAGCTCTGTGCATATATAGGCTACCACATCGTCAAACTACGTTTTTGCACTGCAATCATTGGGCCATGCACGCTAACGACAGCCGACGGTTTTACTTCGGTCTCACCTTGTGTGCCATCAACCTTCGACACCTGAAATGCTGCAGGAAATATAGGCGTGCACAGGGTTCATCTCGGGGGGGGGGGGGGGGGGTCCTTATTTTGCCAATATATGGGGCTGATTTTGCACCCCCCCCCCAAGTCGCAGCGCCCCCATCTATATAATGTCAGTGTGTTAGGTGACTAGTCCCCTTCACCCCCCCCCCCCCGCCCCTGCGCGCGCCTACGGCTGGAACATTCCTAATCATGCCAGCGTTCGCAGACGCCTTCAAAGCAACGCCAAACATTTGAATCACTTCCAATGCCTCGCGTTCACCCAGAAATGACGCGGTAATGCCCGTCGGTGCGGCGACCGTCTTTATGATTTTCTGTCTCCGACGCTGTTTAGTTTTCAAGCAGCTTCACTACGAACATGAACATTTTGATAAAGCTGCGATAGTAGACGCATTTGTCTTGCGCATTCGACACGGATTACAGCGGCTTACGGCTCAAAGGCTCTCACTGAAGTACACGATGTAAGAGAAAAAAAAAAGGCGGGGGGGGGAGCTCATATAGAGACAGGTATAAACAGGTATAAAACGACTAAGCGATGGCTTGGAAGTGAGATAACGTTTAATCCTCGCCCATGGCTCTCGATATCATTATTATAAGTCTGTTAATGCGGTATTAAAAGCACACTTTACGACTTCCGGATGATGAAGAAAAATTACAGTGTAATGTGGCCATCCCGTTCCCGTATAGCTGAGTCCAATGCAGCACCCAAAAGTGTCCCGTCTACTTCCAAATAGTTCGACGCACGCAAACCGCTTCGATCGAGACAAATGACGCGTCCGTGCACTGCATGCCAAGCCGGTGACCTGCAGCATTATACGAAAAGCACATTCGATTGGGGAGGACGACTTGCCAAGCCACAAACGACCACGAATATAATTGCTCATGCTTGTCTGTTGGTCCTGATAGTGCTTTATCATGCAACACATGTCCTTTCTCCGTGAATTCAACGATTACAAGGACAGTTGTTATTGAAGCGGCTTTCGTTTATGCAAGCACCGGCAAACGTAAAATGTAAATCCGAGCCCTTTCATTGATATACAACGGGTTGCAAAGAGCGTGGTAGCCTGAATCGAATGATATACCGCACATATATACAAAGGATCGAAATGGAGAGCCATGCAGTGAAAACAAGTGATCACCTTAAACACAGTCTTTAGATTTTTTTTTTCGAGGCCGAATTGATTCCAAAGTTAAGCTCGAGCTGTAAAACACTTTATTCAGGCGCGAGGACTGAAAAGAACATTTATATTTGTGCCTGAGTTCTCGTGCTCAGCCTCTTCAAATGTAGCGCGCTTCTCTGCTGATAGTTGCAGGGGCACGGAATCACGCGGGCTAGCAATGAACTGCTTACGATGCACTGAGCTTTCCAGAGACATTCTTTCTATATTGCTGTCAGCAAGGTAAGATCGCTGATTACTTTTGTGGGGTTCTAATGCCAGGCGTGCTGCCACGCAAGATCGCAAGGGAGATCCAGAAGCTAATGTTGATGAAAGGAAGGAACTCTGTTGCCAAGTTTCCTATCTAATTGTCTCGCTGACGCAGTCGCGACGTGATGGAGTGCCATACTGTTTCGCTTGGACACTGCGAATGCTGGTGAACCGAGTATACGTTTAAGCGCAGCCAATGAAGTATGATACCTTGCAGTGAGCAAAAAAAACAAACTAATGACTGAGTAAAGATGGCATACCGTGCATGACAGCACTCAATCACGCCTGAAAGCTCAGTGCTAATAAATGCCGTGTAAATGGTGTTAATGACGCATGCGTAAACCGAAATGACAGGAACGCTAAACGGCGGAAGACATCCACGGACTCAAGAAGCGTTGGACCGAAGGTTGCAGGTTTGGTTCCTGCTGGCGGCAAGTTGTCGTCCATTTCACTTTCTTCACACATCTATATAGTTATATATTACTACACTACTCAATAAACAGTACTATTAACGTCCCCTATATATTCCATGGCTTAATTATCTCCTGGCTTTCATTAACTGCAGTTAAGAAAGGTTATAGAAAGACGATAGTTATGGCATGTGCGAGAACAGAACGACACAGAGACAAGGAGGACACGAAGGACACGAGTCCTTCTTGTCTCTGTGTAGTCGTTCTGTTCTCGCGCTATAACTATCGTCACGTCATACAAACTAGCCCAAGCTGCCACACTTCCAAGTGTACAAAGGCTGGTTCTCAAGCTTTCGCTGTGACTGTGTTGCGGGTTCTGCAGTGGCATGGCATTTATCTCTGCAGTGTCTATAGTGCTGGTGACACTTAGACTATGTACTTGCCTTCACAGGTTTGAGCTGATGAGTTTTCTCGATTGTATTTTGGGTCATTAACCTTAGGTATTCAGTCTTTGGTTGGGCGCTCGTGTGTCACCCTTCCCCAGCCCTCAGCTCGTTCCACTTTCACTGCACAAGTCCGGCCAGCATCCGCACTGAGTGGTGCGGAGTCAACAGAAAATTTTTTGTAGCAGTCGATATTAACAAGGAGCGAACGATGACAGAGCCTGCATATTAAGTGAGGTTCGCGGAAGGATATTAATGAAGAAACCGCAATTTCCATTCCTGAATTTAGAAAGTAAGCTTAGGCCATTGTTTCGTTGGAATTTTGTTTAAAGTAATTTACAATTTGGGGCTTCATACTCTTCTGATGAACAACGAAAATAATTTCACAGCTGACCAGCAGCTCAAATCCCTAACCAAGTAATTAAAACAATGTAGGTCCCCAGTGTGTCCCCCCCCCCCCCCCCCAAGTAGGCAAATTCTTTGAAACTTGCAACGTCGGGTCTAACCATCGGCCAAGCTGCAGTTTGCAAAAAGGCAGATTAAGTGGAGAAAGCCTGTGTTTCGTCCAGCTGTCGCCTTGCATGTGATTTCTTGCGCTACCACCTGAATTCTGCACGTGACGAAGGGGACTTCTGAAACGACGAAGTGTTCTACGTTGAATAGAAATGTCTTACAACTCAGCTACGCCTACTAATTTAAACAAAATCACACGCAAGTGACGTTCACGCTAAACCACCATGCTCAGACGGTTTCTGCATTTCACTGGAACCCAACACGCTCATTACCTTTCGTATATAATTTCTGAGAGAATGTGCTGCATGGCTCGCATCGGCGCTTTCTCTTTCGGGTAGCATGAATTTTGATCCCGCGATGTAGAGAAGTGTGCCGAGAGTGACGCTGACGGATCTGGGCATTTATAGCGGCCCATCACCGGCCGCGGCAACTATACCATGCGTTCTCGCGAGAAGGCAGCCAGCAGGGGGGAACCTCATAACGGGCGCTGCAGCGCGTGGGCGGAATACGGCGCCGCTCGACGGGCTCGCACAGCGGCGAGTGGGACGAGGAGTGCGTCGGTGGGGGAGAGTGAGGATGGCCCATGGCGGTGATCGATCACGAGAAAAGACCGGCAAAGCGTCCCGACATTGCGCCGCGTTTCCGATCCTTCTCCGGGCTCGGCGCTTTCGGCACCACCGCGAAACGCCCCTGCCACGTCCGTCACTTTAAACGCCGCCACCACCGATCGCGCCGGGGCGGCTAGATTGCTCCCGGGTTATTGCTTTATATCCAAATGGGCGGGCGTGAACAAAGGGAGAGCCGGGAGCGATCGGATTTCGCCGATATGGCAACTGAAAGCTTCGTGCACCCTTGGAAGTATATACCACGCGTGATGTGACGAGAAATTTTAAGTGTCGCAAAATAAAGGACGGCCCATCGTGAGCGCCGCTCCGTCCGCTCGACATTTCAGACACGTTAAAGAACGGTCCGTCTTTGCGGAAAGATTTCCGCCGCTTACTTCCACTCTTCTTCAGCAGGGCGGCCGCAAGTGACGCGCCAGACAATCACAGATCGCACAGCGGCACTTGCAGCACCAAGCGTATACGCAGTCAGCAGCGAGAGAAAACTGCATTCGCTTCTTTCACTATTTTATATTTTTTTGCGTCGAAAGTGTTGTATTTCCGCCGCTCGGCTTTCTTTGTCTGGTTACAGTTATAAAACAAACCCTCAATATTCCTCTATGAGCCACTGCGGCTTTTTGTTTCTGTAAACAGGGCTTGTTTTCAGACGCCATTGTGCATCGGTTGCCCAGACATACGCTTAAAATTAAATGCACAGACCATCATTCAAACCATATGTATACTATAGAAAATTCTAACGACGACAAATGTGGTCACTCATTCGTATGAACGCGCATATATATTGCAGCCGTTTGCCACCATGCACTGTGTTATGCATAAATTCTTTCCAGAAGGCGAAGTGGGCCCCACATCTTGAACTATCAGCGTGAGTTCGTGTTGTGTGTGTCTTCATATATAAATACGGGGAAGGATGCGCTAGCCTCCTCTTTCCGCGGAGCGAGCATCGCCTTTCCGGTTGGGGTCGTCTGCGCGCGCTTATCTCGTGAGCGAACAGGGGGGAAGGGGGAGGGGGGCGCTTTGATTGCCGCGCTACCATGGCGACGATCAGCTCGCAGCCTGTGTTTCCGCGGCAGGCGGGAGCTTCTACGGGCTGGGCTCTCAGCCCGAAAAAACGGTGCCAAAGTGTACCTGGAGTGGTCGTGTTCTCTTACACCGGCGTTTTGTAGAGTTACGTGAGATCGGATCTAAATGTGTTGACTGCCAGCCTCACTTCGTATGATATTGTAATTTGTAGCTACGGCCATGCCGCAGAAAACTTGGTTACTTAGCAAGTGCACGTTTTCTACAATTAATATCGCTCGTAACAATGCTAGCCTTGCTTCGTAAAACGTTCGAATATGTTGCTGTCGCTTTCATTGCTTCGCACTTCTTGCGAAACTGTGACTTTTTTCTTTCTTTCTCTAGTTTTTTCTTCTCTACTATATCTATTATTTTTCTCTCCATAAAGTCTTGCCAACCGAGCCTAGCTTGGTTAACCTCCCTGCCTGGGACATCAAATGCCTGAAAAACTACAGGCAGCCTACTGTATGCTGTAAAGAAGCTATTTACAAAACCAATAGCGAATAGAATTCAGTCGACATTAGAGTTCAATCAACCCAAGGACCAAGCAGGCTTTCCTACAGGCTACTCAACAATATACCATATTCATACAATCAGGTAATAGAAAAATGCGCGGAATACAACCAACCCCAATAGCCTTGTTTCTTCTTTCTTTCTTATGCGATTTTTAAAAGAGCGAAAAGAAGATGAAAGTGAGCCCCGTAACTGTCTGCATCATAGTGCGACACCGCAACAGTAGCTCACGAGAGATGCGGGTAAAGAGGGATTAAAAGGTATAGAGATAGATAGGGGGACGGAGAGGGCGTGGCGCAGGGAGTGAGACATCCAGATGTAAGGAGAAGATAGGAAAGATGAACACGGTCGCAGAATTCCGAGGACGGGGCACCACTCAGCGAGAGCTCTTGTCGGCGTCAGGAGATGGCGTAGGGCAAGCCAGTGGGCCAGAGCTGCGCTGTCGTCGGAGATCGCGGGGGCACAACCGGTCGGCCTGAAATCCAGAGAGTGAGTCCAATAGCCCTCATACATTATTACGAGAAGGCATTTGATTCGGCCGATATATCAGCATTCATGCAGGCACTGCGGAATCAGGGCGTCGACGAAGCCTGTACATCAATATAATGGAAGCAATATGCAGCGGATCCACTGCTACCATAGTCCTCCATAAAGAAAGTGATAGAATACCGATAATGAAGGGTGTAAGGCTGGGAGGCACAATCTCTGCAATGCTATTCACCGCATGTTTACAGGAGGTTTTCAAGGCCCTATATTGGGAAGAATTAAGGATATAAGTTAATGTAGAATATCGTTGTAACCTGCAATTCGCTGATGACATCGCATTGATTATTAATTCAGGGGAAGAATTACAACTCATGATTACTGAACTGGACACGGAAAGCAAAAGATTATAGGCCTCAAAATTAATGTGCATAAAACTAGTGTGCGAAAGTCTAGCCACAGAACAGCGCTTTGCGATAGAGGTGGCGAGACACTGCAAGTTTCATCAGAACGGTCAATGGGGCGAGTTCGTGGGTTTCCATCTTGACCAAAAGCTAGCACAACACAAAAGAGAATGAGAATAGGAAACACAGGCTACAGCGTTGTAGTCTGTCATCCGCATTCTCGCCCTCGTTTTTGTAGTATCCGTTGAAGATGAAAACGCTGGAAGTTGTAAAGGAAGATGTCTGCTTAGGACACGTAGTAACCACGGAGCCATACCATGAGAGTGCGAGAGAGAGAAGGAATAAAGGAAAGGTAGGGAGGTGTCTAGACCATATACATCTAGTTTGCTATCCTACACGCAAGGAGAGGGGAATAATTGAGTAAAAGAAGAAGGAGATAAATAACTAGAAGAATTAGAATGGGATGGAGCCCATTAAACACCTGATCGGCAAGATCTTCAATGTAAAATTTCAATGAATCCCTTCACACGTTGGAATTGAAGGCAATGAAAAAGCTAATGCTCTTGCACGGGAAGCGCGAACTTGTGTTCTAAAAATAAGAGCTCCTAAAACACACCATAACAACAAGGGTGTAATACGTAACCACTTCAAGACGATTCACAAGTTTCCACATCAGTACTGGGTAATGCACGGATTTTCTAGAGAATAAGCGACGCTTCTTTACCGGATAATGACCGATTCCGCATACACTCCGACTTGGTCTTTCGAGACTGGGCGAGGGGATTTCTCGTTTTGTGCCTTCTGTGGTGACATCGGCGACATCAAACGTTTTATGTGGCTGTGCCCGCAATTTGAGAGGGAAAGAGCTGTAATGGTACGTGCCTTGCAAAAAGGTTATCACAGGCACGGGACACCTGAATATGTCATTTTTCCTGAAGGGCCCATGGCAACGAGTAGGAGCGGGCAACTTATCATCATGGCTTTCTTGCGAGACAGGTACGTAGACAAAAAGAGGCCTGCAGCCCTCCCTCCCCCCTCCTCCCCGAAATTTGTCCAGTCAACTAATAACGCCAGTGTATAGAGGCACAAGTAGAAACAGCCGCGTGCGCATTTAAACAAAAGAAAAGCAAACACTATTTAAGAAACTAACTCACTACAGCTACCAAAGAACTTTTATTCTGAAAGCACGGCAACGCTGGCCGAAGAGTTCAGCGTACAGCCGGTGAATCAACACCACTCAATCATACATCTGAGGCGTCAGCGAAACCATACAAGAAAAAAAGACATCCGAGTGACTCACAAGCCTACGACCACATGCTCTCTACATATTGGCAAAGACCGCCCACCGAGAGAGACAGCCAAAGGCACTTCATACACGGAGAGCTTGGAAAAGGGAACTTCAGTACGGAATGCGACGGCTTCGACGACCCATTAACCAGTCCGACCCCACTCGCGCCTATGAGAACACCATGCACGACCATTTGCCCGCTGCATCTGTCTTCGGGCAGGTGCCCACGTGGCGGAAAGAGTAAACAGTGTAAACAATTTGTATACGGTTAGGACACCCATCTGTTGAATGAGTGTGTATGCGGCTCTCCAATCACTCGTCTATTGCAGGCCGACGGAAGCGCCATATAGTTAGCGAACTTGATCATCACTCTCGGGAAAGTAACCAGACGACCACCGTTGTTATTTACGTCGTTGTACGTGTGATGCCGCGTTGTTTGCGTTTCCGTTGCCGTTGGGAAATAGAAACGTTCCTCGTATGTGCGGTAGCGGAAACTTGTAGGGTTGTATAATAATAATATTTGCATTGGGGATGGGTGCTTAACACCTACAAAACTCGCCTGCCACATGGCTTTGCTCATTTACAGCAAGACCTTATAAGAAAGAGCGACGGAAATGGATCACCCGCCATGCGTTGATACAGGCGAATCACTCCAATATTGCGCGAGTTCTCAAGCTTTTGTTCTGTCGTATCGGCACTCATTGGATGCATTCGATCACGTTGACGCTGGTAAGCGACGAAAGTTATCGTAGCCTAATTGTGTGTTCGTTCGGTTCCACCACCGTGCAAGGGCGCTTCGCTCGAACGTTCTGTATTTATTATTTACAGAAACAACAATGTGGTAATTGTTGACTTCAGAAAGAACAAGCAGTGGTTAACACGACGCATTTGTAATCAAAAGAAATTGTATTTTCACCACGAGCTCCACCTCATATATAGCTGGGCCTTGTGACGCTAGCCTGCGCGAATCTCCTATCATATTCACCGGCTCGACTATTCACTGCACTTTGGCAGCAGCGCTGATGGTTCGTCCTCCTTCGCAGTAGGAGGTGATCACATGTATCCTCGCGACCCTCTTTAAATCTTGTCACAGCTACCACGGCGCCATCTGTTGACACTTTTTAATCGTTTTACTGACCACACTGCATCATCAAACACGTCTACTATGGTCGAGCGAACCACGCAATCCCTTTTGCAACAGACTTCACTAACCGACGCCGCATTGACTGGCCCTCCATACCTCCATCGCCGCGCTTTTAGCCCGGACCGGGAAACCAGGGAAGCTTCTGCATTATTCGTGCATGTATAGCACAGCGAAAGTTGTGTGGAAGGGAGACGCACATCCTTCTCACAGATTCTTCTGTGGAATGAGACGGTGCCACTTCGATTTCTCGAGCTCACCCGATTTTGCACGGTGTTGTGATTCGGGGGTTATAGGAGGACCCCACCACTGCCTCCAGTTTGTTAGGACCGGGTCCAGCTGGTCTCGACTGCTAGCTGGCCTTCGTCACTGGACCCATTCTTTGTACTGAGGAAATGTACTCTTGCAGAAAAGTCGCAGGTTTATATACATCTCATGCGGATAGAGAAGAAGAAGAGGAAGAGAAAAGGAAGATAGTAATGTAAAACAGTCTTCGGCTTATATAGCCAGTCGTCGGACAACCCTGAGGCACCCAGTGTCCCCAGTTCCCGCCAATCGAATGGCTCGACGACCTGACGGTGAGGATGAAAGCAACAGTGTCCTCCACTTATTTCCTCCATCGGGGAATCTATTCACCCAACTTCCTTATATGCCCCGCTGTTAGTGAGACGCACACAACGCTTCTCTGTATCTGCAGAGCACATATATTGACATGAGCGTCGCCTTAGAGCAGGTTCACTTGGTGCGGACTAAGCCTGAAGAGATGGAAACTAGCGCAGAGGCGGAATTCCACAAAATATTTTCTCTATGTCGAGACAGAGCGGCGTAGTTCGGAGTGAAATGTCACATCCAACGGGTGGTAAGAACGCAGAGATACCGGGAAGCTATACGACTGTAGTTCTGCGGAAAAGTAATACAAGCAAGCGTTCTTCATTTCGTACATATATGGCCTGATAGCTTCCCTCAAAAGGCACTTTGCAAACAACCGCAAAACACTGCAAAGTGTGCAACTTGTGTTGCCAGAGCACGCCTCCAAAGGAAAGTTTGAATCTGTGCAGCCGTCCTTCGATTTTTGCCTGATAGATACGGCAACAGCTCCTATCCTTACACTAAAAGATCAATGGTTAGCCTGGAAAACCAGATCGGACGACATGCAGAGAACAAATTTCCCTACTTCATGGTGGACGCTATAGCTGAGTGCGACAAGGCCCTCTTCCCGAACATTAACACGTGCACCTCAAGATATTGGCAAGCCCCACCGCGGTGGTCTAGTGGCTACTCAGCTGCAGACCCGCAGGTCACGGGATCGAATCCCGGCAGCGACGGCTGCATTTTTGATAGAGGCAAAAATGCTGTAGACCCGTGTGCTCAGATTTCGGTGCACGTTAAAGAAACCCAGGTGGTCGAAATTTCCGGAGCCCTCCACTACGACGTCTCTTATAATCATATGGTGGAATGGGACGTTAAACCCCAAATATCAATCAATCAATCAATCAATCAATCAAGCAATCAAGCAAGCAAGCAAGCAAGAAAGCAAGATATCGGTAATGCTTTCAGTCCCTACAGTTGCTGCTGAACGCAGCTTCTCGACACTGAAAAGAGTGAAAATGTATTTGAGGTACAGAATGGCGCAGGTGCGGCTTGGTGGTCTGTTCCTAATGTCCATTTGCTGGATGCAAGGCAGTGTCGAAGTTATCGCTATGTTTATGAAGAAACCATGGCGCATGAAAATTGTAGTATGAACCGCTGTCATCAGCCAGGCTATACATGTTCGTTTACTTACTTTTGC
Source organism: Rhipicephalus microplus (assembly GCF_043290135.1). Lineage (NCBI taxonomy): Eukaryota > Metazoa > Arthropoda > Arachnida > Ixodida > Ixodidae > Rhipicephalus > Rhipicephalus microplus. The sequence goes on along the minus strand of NC_134710.1, from coordinate 38,134,439 downwards.
AATGACCTTAACTATATGGTAATACTATTGGCAATGTCATTCTTTGAAATTTCTTGCTAAAATGAATGTCGACGTTCTGCTTTTGTGTGTATATGTGTGTGTGTGACAGGGAAGTATCCGTGTTTTAGTTCTTTGTTTTCCACTAAAATTGTTTTTCCGAATGTGTGTGCTCTTTGTTTAAAAATTCCTGCACTCATCATCGTCTCTTGCGCTCGTTGTCTGAATTTTTTCAACGAGAAGTTTAATAATAGATTACGAACTAGCTAACTATCTCAATCCCACACTTTACATGGAATGGCTCTCGTTTGTGTTCTAGTAACAGCGTGTTCTAGTAACAGGAAAGAGCGATGTAACAGCGCTCTTTCCTGTCCTTTTTGTCTCTTTCTGAAGTTGTCGCGCTGTTACTAGAACACAACCACGATGAACCAACTCGCCTAAATTAAGTTCTTGTGGCTCCAGTTCTCCTCGCAGACCTGGTGTTAAGACAGAGTGGGAGAAATGTGGCAGAGAAAGCATCCAATATTTTTTTTTTTCGCGTACATGGGTAAGTGGACGATTGCTTTCCTTGCATTCCCCAACATTTTTTTTTTGTCACTCATTTTCCCGTTGATGACCCTGTATGACCTTTCTTGGTCGAGATTATTTCGTAGGAAAGCATTATTTCTGGTTCACACGAACTAGCTTTACTGCGGTGCCTAAATTTGCTTTCCATCGCTGATTAACTCGCCTTTTGTGCAGCACTCCACTTTGTTCTCAGTTCGTTCTAATAATGAAACGACTATATTTCCGGGCAACTTTCTTTCTATTTGCCATGAAAAGACTTTCTTTAGAACAATAAGACCTTGGGCCCCTTGGGAAAAAAAATCCTGGCTACATACCTGCTGCGAGACACTGGGCTCTAAATTTAACATTTGGTGATGGACCACAACAATGCAGGAAATGCTCAGGAAGAGCAATTACTGGTCATTTAGGCCAGGTTAATCTCACCTGTTGCAACACCACAACGACCACCACCACATTCGGAAGGCATTCTCAAATCATGAATGGTAGTCAACCACTATATTTCTCAAGAGGAAGATATATTGATTGATTTGTGGGGTTTAACGTCCCAAAACCACCATATGATTATGAGAGACGCCGTAGTGGAGGGCTCCGGAAATTTTGACCACCTGGGGTTCTTTAACGTGCACCCAAATCTGAGCACACGGGCCTACGACATTTCCGCCTCCATCGGAAATGCAGCCGCCGCAGCCGGGATTTGAACCCACGACCTGCGGGTCAGCAGCCGAGTACCTTAGCCACTAGACCACCGCGGCGGGGCAAGAGGAAGATATATAACAGCTGCATCCTGCCGGTACTTACCTACGGAGCAGAAACCTGGAGGCTTACAAAGAGTGCTCGGCTTAAATTGAGGACGACGCAGCGAGCGATAGAAAGGAAAATATAGTTGTAGCCTTAAGGGACAAGAAGAGAGCAGAGTGGGTCAGGGAACAAACCGGTGTTAAAGATATCATATAGGTGAAATCAAGAAGAAGAAATGTACATGAGCTGGCCACGTATAGCACGTATAGGCCGGGATAGCCACTGCTCATTAGGGGAACTGGTTAGATTCCAAAAAAGGCAAATGCGCGAGAAGATTAAGAAGTTTGCAGGTCTAACGTGACAGCAGAAAGCACATGACCGGGTTGGCGGGACATGGAAGAGGCCCGTTGCCCTGCAGTGGGCCTATAGTCTTGCTGATGATGGTTATGATAAAGTAGTGCTTCAGTTAAACTTGAGAGTCACCCCACAAAAGCGACAATACTTTCTCACCATAATAGAAAATAAGACAACAAATGGGACTAATTCTCGTTATGCGCAATGTGCTCGCTCCGACTCACCCGTATGTACGCATTCCTGAGTGCGCACCCATGATGATAGCATCAATATCTGGGGTTTGACCTCCCAAAATCCCTACAGGACTATGAGGCACACCGCAGTAAAGGGATCCGGAAACTTTAACCAATTAGTGTTCTTTAACGTGCACGGGCTTTACACAGTACATGGACCTCTGGCAGTTCGCCTCCGTCTAAATGCAACTATTGCCGGGCCGAGATCAAACTCGCCACTTTCGGGTCAGCAGCACACGCGCAGTATAGGCGTGGTATACCACCGTGGGGAACGAGCGCACCGATGAATTGGTGAGCGTGAACACCACATGACGAACGTGCGTAAAGAAGGTGAACCTCAGAATGAGCTGAAGCTCTCAAGTTCAATCTAACCACCGAAGAAAGAGCGAAGTAAGGAAGATAAACAATTCAGGGGATACTCGCACAGTTTGCCTGTGTATAAATATATATATATACACTGGTGCGCTCGGAGAAAGGGAGGAAAACAGCGAAAAGCCGCAAACAAGTTCTTCCGTGTACTGTTTGATAAAGGTGACACCTTTTCCCTATAACACTGCGTAACTTGGCGGCCTGGGGGAAACGAGCCCAACAACAGCACCAACAAGGTTCCATAAAGAGGAGCGAACTCGGGACGAAGAAGGGAAGCCCGATTGCAGGGACAACAAGGCATTGTGCGCACCGCTGTAGACACACGCACAGAATGGCGCGGCGACCTTTTTCTTTCCGCAACAGAAAAAACGGCGCCATTGTGTGGACACTCCATTACACGTTGCCGGGCACCGACAGTCGCAAATTTATCGCGATCGTGGTGCCGCCTTTGCAACGTTGCCCCCCCCTGCCGCACTTCCTCGGGGCGTCCCTTCTTTCCTGCCATTACTGGCGCAATAATAACATCGTTGGCCTCCGGCGGAGGGCCAAAGAAGCGCGCGTCAAAGATCCGCCTCGGAAGACGAAAAATAAGAAAAGGCGCGCGGAAATATATGTTCGGCTGGGACGAGCGGAGCCGTACGGTGCGAAGACACCAGTGTGCGTGCCTGAGTCGCGATATTAACAGACACGACGGTGATAAAAGGATCACTCCATTAAAAGCCTGTACACGGGTCTTCGGCGGGGCGGCGACAAGAGATCGTCGTTCGCGAAAATCGACGCGACAAAAGGAAGAGAACTGAACAGGCGGTGTGAAGAGCGCGTATGTGCCAGCCAGCCACCGAACACGCCGGCGGCCAATAAAGCGAGCGCCGCACGCACACCTCCACCGACGCACCTTAGACTACATAAATAACTGCGAGCAAGCTGTATACGGCGTCCCGGACTCGCTCGCGAAGAAGTGCCTGCGCGGCGGTGTGGCGACTCGAGGAGAGACGTTTAAATCGTCGGAATACACACACACTTCGCCACCGTCGTTTATACACGCTCTATACACTCGGAGAGAGAGTGGAGTCCGTGTGGGAAGAAGGGCGCCGTGAAAGCCAAGATCGGCGCGAACAGAACCCGCGGTGTCAATACAGTGAGCACGGGTTCTTCTATACACAAGGGGAGTACAAGTGATGCCTGCGTGGGACCACGACTTCTTTCCAGCCTGCGCACGTCGGGATGTACCAAAAGGAAAGTAACGAAAAGAACAGAGTGAACGTCAAACAAGGCCGTATAAAAGGTTGGCCGAGCCAAGCAGCGTCGCCGGTGCCAACGGCGCAGGGATCAGGCCGGTACACATCGGTGGACCGAGCCTATGTAAGGTCTGCGAGGAGAGACTTCGTTATGGGACCATTGTCTGGCCTCCCCTTTCTCCCCGCCTTTTTTATAGGGAGCCTTTCGGGCGGACATCCTTAAAGTAGACTGCCGCCGAGTCTTGCGGCGCCTCGCTCTCTCGCAACAGTTGACTCGCGAAACGATCGAGTGAGTGCGAGCCAGCGAGGCGGGGTATATCAGCCGCCCGGGCCGACAATGGTGCCGAGTGCGGTGGACCGCGTTATAAATGCGCCTACCTGTCAAGCAGGCCATTATGGCCGCCGACTGCTCAGCACGCGCGCGGGGCACCACTCGGACGATCCAGGAGAGCGGCCAAAAGACACGCGCGGCCGAAGGGGGGCGCCAGCGGGCTTCCGCCAGCCCCGCCGTTGTCCCCCGCGGAACCCCCGCGGACTTGTCGAGAATGCGGCGCCGCCGCGGACAATGCGTGAACTCGTGTTCGCGCGAAAACGAGAGAAAAGTCGACAGCGGCTTCAAGATCCCCGCGCCATGCAGAAACGCCGGGAACATCGGGAGCCTATCCTTGCACCGCTTTTTAACTCCACTCTTTTCCTGGGCCACTTGAAGGCCTTCACTGCACGACGGTTAATTCCCGCATGCCTCAGCGCGTATGTGTTCGCGTGAGCGACACTCACCCCATTACATTGAAAAGCGAACCTCGTTTGTGGTGCCTCTCCTTTCTCGGTCTGCCCATGATGCACTTGGCTTACTGCCTTCCCATCTGCTTTCCTTAAACGGAGTCGGCACGCTGCACCTTTTGTGGGAAACAGAGGATTAGTAGCCAGCTTTTTGTATATCGTGTATTTTTACGTTCTGTTTCATCAACAAACACTGGCTTTAACCTTGTACAAAGAGAAAAGAGAAGTTGGTGCTTTCGGGTAACATCAACTGTTTGTCGCCTCTCAGGGAAAACGAACGAAATAGAAAGTTCCCGAGAAACAGGCACGTAGCCATATTTTCTTTTTTTGGGGGGGTTCTTTTTTTGGAAGAGGGGACACCTTGATTTCGGGAGGCACCCGCTTAAAATGGCCATTTTTGCTCTCTATACCATGGCGAAAAAAATTTCGGGGAGGGGGGGGGCACGTGCCCGGAGTGCCACCCCCTTGCTATGCCCTGCCCCTGCCGAAGAGCACTGTGCTTGAAGGAATGAATAGAAACGGATATAAAATAAATACAAGCCCCCTCCCCGCACACACACACACACACACACACACACACACACACACACACATACATATTTATATATATATATATATATATATATATATATATATATATATATATATATATATATATATATATATATATATATATATATATATATATATATATATATAAGCATACCAATCTACCAATCTCATTATATGCAATAAACAAATGAACAAGCGGGTGTGGTTGACTTGATTTCTTCGGCGCCAGCATTAAGCCTTTTAGATGAGATTACAAAGGTAAAGTACAGCTGGGAAAATCGCATAAAGAATTTTATGCATATATTCATGCCTTCATGTTTCATGCGGCATTCATTCATTCATTCATTCATTCATTTCCAATGCAGGGTGATAAAAGTCATAACACCAAGAATTGATTGTTGGATATGTGAGGTTTAATGCCCCAAAACTACCATATGATTATGAGAGATGCCGCAGTGGAGGGCTCCGGCAATTTCGACTGCCTGGGGTTCTTCAAATGGGTACCCAAATCTAAGCACACAGGCCTACAACATTTCCGCCTCCATCGGAAATGCAGCCGGCGCAGCCGGGATTCGATCCCGCGACCTGCGAGTCAGCAGCCCAGTATCTTGGCCACTAGATCATCGCGGCGGGGCTTATAACACTAAGAACAAATATACAGACAGTGTAACAAAAACGACACGATAGAAACACAAAACGAAATATGCAAACCGCATATACAACTGTGACATAAACCCAGCGTCGTGTAGCTCTGCACAAAGATAATAAAAACAAAAATCAAAGACGTAATGACTCTACCTTTTTTTTAGATATCATAAAACAATTCATGCCATCAAGCATTTCTGATATTTAGTTTGATCCATTCTTTTATATTTCTTTCTGACCGTCAGCATCGCCTACTCTCGGTGGACACAGCTCATCCGAGCCCCAAGGAAAGGAACGACCGGGTGCGTAACATTGGCCGCTTTCCAATTATCTTACCCCAGTATTCTTGAACGTTCCTTCACTCAACGCTCCACCTTCACTTGCAAATTGCAAAAGCCGATGGGAGCGCCATCTCTAGGCAGGGTAAGTCACTGCATTTCAGTGATAATTTGCTCCTATTTTTGAGTAGCGCAGCGTCATTTTGAGCCGCACTGTGGCGCAGTTCTCCACTTTGTCAAGTGAAGGCTGAAAGTCGAGTCGAGGAGCGTTTGTGAATACGGGGGTTCGAGTGCCATGTACGCACAGCTGGGAATTGCCCAATACGCCATAGTTCACCATTTTTGCGAATACCCGTCCGCAAGGCAGTATGCGCACTTTCGCAGCCGCACACGTTGTTGATACCGTGGCTGATGATGATAATCAATTATGGCCGAGATCTTTGTTATGGATGGACCTTTAAACCACCACCCACGCATTGCGCAGTTCGCATGGCGTGACATGTGCAAGGTGCGATTGTACGCTTCCGCCACGCAATATTAGACGTGTTGACGCGACTCCGCGCACTGCATCACGACTGCATGGGCTTATTTTCCTTTCTTTTCCTTTTTTGGCGGCTAACATCCAAGTTTCAAGCTCTGTGGTATAACACCTGATTGCCGCATGTTATAGACCAGGGTTCGATACCGACTCGAGCATCTGATTAGTATACTTTGCGTCCATCGCAATTCTTTCGCCTGTAACCAACACCAACGCCGATATTGCACTTAAGGCGACACGGGCTCTTGAACTCTCTCACGCTCGCAGTAATATTTTCTTAGTCATAAGACAATTAGGGGGCGTCAGGAATAACATGGCAAGCGGCGCTAGTTTCTGAAACTGCGTAGAATAAGAGAGCCCCGCTAATAATAATAATAATAATAATAATAATAATAATAATAATAATAATAATAATAATAATAGCGAACCAGTAGGTGGCACAGGTGGCTTGTCCCTGTCCTTTCCTGATCGCTACTTTTTTTTTCAACATAGTCAAGCAAATCACTCAACCATACATTTCCTACGCCTTGAAAAGTGTTCAGTATACTTAGCTTTTTCGAAAAGCTTGTGTAGAATCTTCAACTTGCGTCAGCTTCTAGAAGCATCAAGGGCAGTCTTGATGCTGCAGTTTCAGATGTACACTTTCCACGTATCGCGGGAGCTTAAACATCTATTCCAGTATAGTACATCAGTCAACTCTCTCCCTTTTCCCTTCCCCTTAGCGTAGTATATAGGAAACCGGATGTTATAACTCTAGTTGGCCCCCAGATAATGTCTGTCTCCTGTTATGCTAGAAACGTTAACGGAAACATAGGAGAAAGCTGACAAGTGTGGGTCTTTCGGCCTCGACAAAGTATACAAACGAAGCGACCGATCCATGCGCACGGAGAAGACGCGGCAACGGTCGGTTGTCGAGCTGGTCGGGTACGCCACACGAGACGCCGGCCGAAGGTCGGGCGAGGGATTTTCAGCACTGGCAAACGCGCACGCACGCGTATCGAGTTACCGCCGCGTACAGCCTGTCTGTATCGGCGAAGATGCGCCGAGTAATTACGGGCCGGCCATAATTGCCGTGCATGTCAACAACCGGCGTTCAGCAGCCGGGCGCACGCGGTCTCTCCCCGCGTGCCGCGCCTTCGATCGCGCGCGTGGCTGCCTAATTGAGCCCTCGACGGCAAGAGAAGCAAGTGATGGGCAATCAGGGGCCGTGCGCCGTATAGCGCGACGTGAAAGACGAGTCAATTACACGCCGCGTGGCGAAAGCAGTTCCGTCTCGCCGACTAATTAACCGGCGAAATTCATTTGGCCATCCTCCGGCTAACACGGCCGCCGCTCCGTGCGGAGGTGATGCCTCCTCTTGCGCCACGCTCCTTCTCCGAGTATGAGCGGCGTTGTTGCATACAGTGCATGTTTATGGACGCGCGCCTGCGCTGCGGACATGCCATCGTCCCCGTGCCGTAGGTAGACTGACCGCTTGTTGACCCCTCGACGCGGGAGAAAAATACGAGGTCCTGTATCAACACGAACGCCAGGCGGATCTTTCTGTGCGGCTCCATTCTTCGGTCACCGGCGGCGAAAGACGGCATCCTTCGACCACCCCAGGAAAAAAGAAAACGTTTCGTTTGGGTAATATATGCTTGCTCACGTACATGTATTGTCACTCTCCAACAGCACTTTGCTGATGGTGCGGCTGTATTTTATATATGGAGTTGCTTCCTTGCCTGTATTCATTGCGTGATAAAGCGCAGCACGGTCGTGGGAGATGCGCGGATTGGTGCAGCATCATTCATGCTACATAACCATTTTTTTTTCGCACTAAACCACTAAGTTGCACGTCAAGCCTCGCACTGAACATTATGTAAATAAATGGAACCTTTTGTATAATGATGTGTCCTTTATATAAGAAAAGCATGTGCTCCCTCAAAAAATGGTAATGAAGTTTCAGTGACATTTTCAACAGAAATAACTGAGATATGTCGAATAGGAACAGTATAGACGATTCACGTTGTCTTCTTTCGAGGTGTGCATTGATCACGGGTTGTAAAGCATTAATTTAAAGAGTTACGTAATGCATGTAGGCGTAGTTTCTTTTACACTGTCCTTAGTTCGCGTCCAATCAGCTAAGCATTGACTCTTACACACACTACATAGGAGTAAACAAAACCTTTGTGGCCCAATTAGTACCAACATGGCGATATCTCGGGAAATAGTGATTGTTATACTTGAATATACACTGTCACGTTTCAATTCAGGAGCATAGCGAATGCCAGGGCTTTCTGGTGCAAACCTTTCTTTGTAATATGCCTTCAGAAAGCTCTGTCAAAAATTCTGTTCTCAGGCTTGAACCCTTGTGCTGCTTACCTAACAGGTATACACAGCCGCCCAATACATAGGCATCAATTGAAAGCGCGAGCGTCGATCACACAGTCGATAAACGGCGTTTAATGGAGTGCCGCGCCGAAATGCACGAGGATGCGTGCATTACTGCGATGGACAGTCGTGTGCAGCTGCCTTCTGCTAAGCTGTTACGGGAACGCGATGTCAGGAAGCCCGAAACAGGCGTTTACTGACTCGGTGGTCGATGCTCGCGCGTGCTAGTTAAAAACAAAGTGCGGCTGTAGATGTTGCGCATTGTATTGTATTGAATTGCACTGTCCTTGCACATCTTGTGTTCTACTATGTAATCGATTTTGTGTCATTTTTATTTTTGCTTAGTATTCTATATTTCGTTTGCGTGGCGAGAAGCTGTTGCCGGTGCCACCAAAAGGCACCTGTTTCTAATAATCATCCTTTCTGTAATAATGATAATACTGATAATAATTAAAAATAGCATGTTTTAATTTATGTCTGCCAGGAGATAAAGGATAAGTTATGATAACAGCAAGAAAAATTGTGTGTCGTCGGGGGGTAAGCGAAAATAGCAGTGCATGCGTATGCCAATATATACGCAGCTTGACAGACAGACAGACAGACAGACAGACAGACAGACAGACAGACAGACAGACAGACAGACAGACAGACAAACAGACAGACAGACGGATGCACAGACAGACAGACGGACGGACGGACGGACAGACAGACAGACAGACAGACAGACAGACAGACAGACGGACGGACGGACAGACAGACAGACAGACGGACGGCCGGACTGACGGACGGACACACGGACGGACGGACGGAGCGACAGACAGACGGACGGACGGACTGACGGACGGACAGACGGGCAGGCAGACAGACAGACGGACGGACGGACAGACAGACAGACGGACGGACAGACGGACGGACAGACGGACGGACAGACAGACAGACAGACAGACAGACAGACGGACAGACGGGCGGACGGACGGACAGACGGACGGACAGGCAGACAGACAGACAGACATACGGATGGACGGACGGACGGACGGACATACATACATACAGGCAGACAGATGGACGGACGGACGGACGGACGGACAGACAGACAGACGGACGGACGGACGGACGGACGGACGGACGGACTGACGGGCGGACAGAGAGACATACAGACAGACAGACAGACAGACGGACGGACGGACGGACGGACGGACGGACGGACGGACGGACGGATAGACTAACGAGTGAGCTCACGAGTCAAGCGCCAGCCCACTAGTGACCTGTACGCTACTCCAGGGCCCCGCCGCGGTGGTCTAGCGGCCAAGGCACTCGGCTGCTGACCCGCAGATCGCGGGATCGAATCCCGGCTGCGGCGGCTGTATTTTCGATGGAGGCGAAAATGCTGTAGGCCCGTGTGCTCAGATTTGAGTGCACGTTAAAGAACCCTGAGTTGTCGAAATTTCTGGAGCCCTACACTACGGTGTCCCTCATAATCATATGGCGATTTTGGGACGTTACACCCCACATACGAATTATTCTATGAATCGATGCACACAGTGTATGGTCTATGGGTTCGAAAAGTTCCTTTGCTAGGTTTTCGCGTAGAGAGATGAAAATTCTTTTTTAAGGGGGCTAGTCATCCACGTGTTGAGTCTAAAGATTGTTCCTTTCAAAAACACAATCCCGACTAAACACGTATTCAGTCAATCTGACTGGTATGCCTTCTGGCAGTTATTTGTTTGCTACCTGAGTTCAAACAAGTAAATACCAGGTTTTGCATGCCATAACCCCGAACTTTTTATCGGACACATCGTTATTATCAAGCACGGTGGCTTATTCTTGAGCTTGTGCAGTTTTTAAACGTGCACTTTAGTATTAAAGTACAGAAGTTTTTTTTTTAATTTCACCTTCCCGGAAATGCGACCACCTTCGCAAGAAATCGAACGCATACGCTTAGTTGCCTCACCTTGCGTGTATACCTTTTTTCGCTGTACTCTTGCTAACCTTAATCATGTGTCGCTAATTGTTATACTAACCACGCATTTTCTTTTTTCATAATGCCACTGAAGTGCGATATATATGGACATCTAATTGTGGTGTACGACGTCTGAGTCAAATAAATATAACGTATTAGGAAAGCAAAAAAAAAAACAGGTTAAAGAAGCAGAATAAGTTGCAATGGATCCACTGTTAGAATCCTATCGCAAAAATGAACCTATTTTCTTTAATTGCTAACTACCTTCCAAAGGATTTAAGTATACTGCCACGGCCGCTAAATAAAAAACAATGTGCGGCCTGCTGCGTACCGCTGAAGCGTAGGTATGGACCTAGTTCACCTCGCACCCGCTCTGGCGCCACCTCTCCTCCTACAAGAAACGCTTTCATATGTGGGGCAGAAGACCGTAAATAACGCGCTTCGTAGCTGCACATAACAGGTTCGATTTCGAAATGATACTATGAGTACCTATTGAATCACATATGTGAACAGTTTTCCCCAAGGGTGCCAAGAATTTGTAGAATATGTGCCTCAATGAATGCTGCCCGTTTGCTTTACCTGAACTGTAAATAAGTGTTCTGTTGCGAAAATAATTGTTAGTAGCTTTGCTTCTTCCTTCAATACAAAATAGTCAGTTATGCAAGCACTGAGGAGAGTGGCCAAAGGGCCCGGACGCCCTTTATCCTGAAATTAGATTTTCCTCCGTGTCTCTGTTACAGGCAATATGGCAACTACGGCCGGTTAGGTAGTGTTGCGACGTACGCCTCCGACGACGTTACGAAGGGTGCTACGAATCTCACCGCTGCAACCACTGTTTCGAAAGACGGCGACGCCAACACGGTCCCGAAGGCGCCACTGCTTCGAACTCCACCGTGAAGGTCACCAGCCGTTTGGTAGCGTAGGTTTCTCAGCTCGCGACTGCTTCTGCGCAGAGCTGATAGACGAGCGGACGAGACGACGGTGAGTTAAACAAGGTTTATGTACAGCATATATACAGAGGCATTACAAATTCGGCACTGGGGCCGACAGCTTAGAGACCCGAAGAGCCGAGCTCTCCTCTCTAACACATAGCTCTACTCTCAAATGGGTCTGCTGCTAACACATAGCTCAACCCTCTATCACATAGCTCTCTGCTCTGACACACAGCTCAACTCTCTATCACATAGCTCTCTTCTCTGACACACATGTCTGCTCTCACATAGGACTGCTGCTCGCGACGCGCCGCAGGGCTTCTTTTATATACACCGGGTGGATTCTTTGAATAACAAAATGTCCAACCAGAAACACCGCTGGTCATGAGGTCAGACTACTCCAATGGGGTCGCCGCTGGGCCGCGTCATTCTTTCTCATCGAATCTGGAGAGGCTGCGCTGCAGGTGGCTGCACCCAAGGACGAGTGACGTCACCCCGCATTGCGTCAGACCCGCCAGACAGGAAGGCGCCGGTTGTTTACTCGACGGGCTCGAGGGCTGAGGTGACTCACTGCACGTGCGCGCCAGAAAGGCGCCGTCGCGTGATGACGCCGTTGAGTTGTTGATCGCGTAAGGCGGGCTCGCGTGCTGGCCTTGACACAGATTTCCTTTTTCCGAGGCATGGACGTTCGCTGCGGACTCGCAGGCATAACAGTAGGTTAGTAAATATGACTGAGTTGACAAATCAGTTGCCCGCAAATTGCGTTATTTATTGCGTCATCAGCTAGATTCGTTCGCGGGCGTTTTCCCTGGGCTGGGTGTTGTACTTTTGCAGGTACAGCGGATAACCGCGAAACACAATGGAGACCGCCGTTGGAAGCAAAAGCCTAATCCTAAAGTTCTTTTTTAGTCATTCTCAATAAAATATAAAGAGCACACGACAGAACGCTCACTCGGCTTCCACTTGCTTACTCTCCCTGACGACACTTGCCGAGAAATATTCTTCAGCCAAACATCCCGACGATGAAGATCGCACGGGAATTTATGGTACTGCAAGGGAACCTCTCTTACCACGTCCGACTTACGCAGCGGCACACACAACGGCACAACGGACTCGTTGCATCACACCACTAAAAAAAATCACATCATATTCACGGAGTGAATGATGATGAGTGGGGCGAAGCGCGGGAGGATTATACAAATACTGTATATATTTATACAAGAAATTCTACAATTCGTAAGTGATAGCTATACGTCGCTTCCGTTCCCCCTTAATTCATTATAAGGGCTTTATGGTCGGCGAAGTGGTGGATCGGTGATGGAGCATAGTGGGATGTTTGCAAGGACGAAGTAGTGGGCAGTTTGCATAGGTGGAACTATAGGTGATCATGTACAAACAAGGAATGGACACTGTGAGACATTCTATGGTCCTTTAACGTGCACTTGGATACAAGTACACGACCATATTGCATTCCATATTGGCTATACTTCTCAACAGTATTTGCTTCATGGTCGGTGAAGTGGTGGATCGGTGATGGGGCATAGTGGGATGTTTGCAAGGAAGAAGAAACTGGCAAAGGTGGAACTATAGGCGGTCACATACATACATACATTACCTACCTACCTACCTACCTACATACCTACCTACTTACCTACCTACCTACCTACCTACCTACCTACCTACCTACATACCTACCTACCTACATACCTACCTACCTACCTACCTACCTACCTACCTACCTGCCTACCTACCTACATACCTACCTACCTACATGCCTACCTACCTACTTACCTACCTACCTACCTACATACCTACATACATACCTACCTACATACATACATACATACATACATACATACATACATACATACATACATACATACATACATACATACATACATACATACATACATACATACATACATACATACATACATACATACATACATACATACATACATACATACATACATACATACATACATACATACAAGGGATGGAAAGACCCACGCCTTTAAAAGCTTCGCCCCTGAAAAAACATCTGCACATGCGCGCACTATAAAAACTGTCCTCAAACACGGGAAACATGACGCAAACTGCCTCCCACACATGATCGCACACAAAAAAAGCACGAGAAAGCACATGGTCCCACAAAAATCCTAACGCACCCACATTGAAACACGAAGTGCCCTCCGCTTTGACGGGTGGAGCGCTAGCGCCCTCCTCTAAAAAGCGGCCGAAACTGTCAACTCTGCCCAGTCGCGCTCGCCCATTGGCGGCGTCGCGACGCAGCAGGCCGCACTTTGTTTTTTATTCAGCGGCCGCGATACTGCATAGGTGGACGTCAGAACTATTACAGGAGAAGTACAATGCCATTATGTCTGCTTTGCAGAGACTTTATTTCTCAAAAATGAAGTCCGCGTGGCTTTAAAAAGAGGTGAGTGCTGTCACACACAGGTTTGGTTAATTAGGGAGGCGATCGCCGAGCTAATTCCAAGGGCCGAAGTATCGGCCCCCCGAACCGCCCCACGAAAGCGTGGACAATTTAGAAGTGGTCCTTTTTGGCGCGCCAGCGGACGCCGGCTGTGGCCCAAAGAACAAGTCAGAGCCGAGAGTTGATAAACAAAACAGAATTATATTCTCAGTAACGGCAGATCAAAAAATATACACAAGTATGCACACTCCACAATAGTTGAATACAATATGTCTCCCACCAAACAACGTACTACACAGTACAATCAGCCACACTTGAAACAACGGACACTGACAACAATACGCACTACAATGCAGTCGCATGCATTGAACAACCAAGACACTTGAAGACTAAAGAGATAGAAAACCTATTCAGTCCAAAGTTCTTGGAACAAAAGTCTGGATGATACTCTTCCGAGAATCACTCACTCAAAGTCCAGCGTTGTTGTCGTTCCGCAGCCCCCGAAGTTTCTCTTACAGGAAACCTCGCCGAAGTTTCTCTTCCAGGAAACCTCGCGTCTTCAATTGGCCTCTCTCCAAGCTTCCAACTTCTTCGCCAGAAACACGTCGGCTTCACACACGCAGCTGTTGCCACGCGTCTTCGCTCGATAGCGGTAGACACACGCTCTTGCCTGTAGCTGGAGCCTTCACCCCTAAAGTGGAAATCCTCTTCTTCTTCTCCTGCTTTGTCGCTACGGACAAAACCTTCGCCGACTACACGGCGGAATCCCTACGCGCTCTGGCGCTAACTTCTGTCTTCTCCTGCTTTGTCCCTACGGACAAAACCTTCGCCGACTACACGGCGGAATCCCTACGTGCTCTGGCGCTAACTTCCGTCTTCTCCTGCTCTCTCGTCTCGGCTGCTCGATTAAATACCTTCCGCGCGAGATTCCAGAAGGTTCTCGTCATTTCGTCGGCGCGATACGCAGCGAAGGCTGGGGAGAAGGCGAGACGGTTCGAATGCCCTCCGCGTCGGATGACTCAACTCGGTATGACCACGCCCCTTTCCATCTAGAAAAATCGAGTGCTTGCTCGGCCGCCGTTGTGGGGTGAGGAGGTTCGTCGGCGAAGCCACGCTTCCGAAAGGAGAGGGAGCGCCCGGGGAGCCTTGGATGTTTGTTTTCTTTTTTTTTTCTTTTGACCTCGCGGCGTCTCTCCCGCGCGTTATCGCATGAATTTGGCGGCGCGCCCATTTTTAGCGCTCGTTCTGTGACACTGCCCCCCACTTTAAGAATATTATCTTATAATATTCAAAACCACACAAACGAGCGCGAACAGTCACCACACACTCTGAAAGACTGTAACACAAACCGACCGTCATGACACTTCACATTCACAATAGATCGCTCAATACAATCGTACATTGCAGTTCAATTCCACAACACATGAAATATAGCCACAGGTACACGACTACAACACTTCATCACACATTCCAAACAATACAAACGTACAAAGTTCTGTCTTTACAACAATTATACAACACTATACATCACATCATCGCACAGAACACTTTGACTCGCTCGACATACACTTGTGACACAGGATAACAAGAACATTAACACAACATATGTCACTCAGCCCTGCCAAACACATTCCGATTCCACCTCAGCACCTATCCTGTGTATTTCGAGCTGTGCTTGCGTCCTTTCTTGCGGTGCTCTCTCGATCTCTTCTTGTTTTTCCTTGTTCTTTTTCGGCGAGCCTTTTCCAACGACGGGGTCTGAGGCGGCGTCTCAGCCATCGTTGTCACTTCTGACACTGTTAACGGGTGATAACGCTCAACCGATCCTGTCACCGGCTTGTTCATGTCACGACATTGGACCTGGCTGGCCGACTCCGTCATCTTTACATTGTCGGTCAGTTGAGGTCGAGCCGAAGTAAGCCCAGCTGCCCCGCACGTGAACTCATTCAACACGATCGTCTTCTCATTCGCTGTCTCTTGCACCGCGGCTTGACCTTGGGCTCTAGTGAGATCCGTCACGGGATGCTCCTCCACTGTATCTCGCGGTCGCTGGGTTGGCGAGGGCTCTATCTTAGGGTCTTCTCCCAAACATTCCGGATCATTCGGTCCTCGCGCCCCGGCGATGTTTCCGATGACAAGGTCGTAAAGGGGGGCCGTCATGCATAAAGCAGTAACCTTCCCGCTGAAGTACGGGGTTTCAACCTCAATCTCTGCTTCGGGAAGCATCCGAACCGTACGGTCAATAAGGCAAACCGGTTTCGTTCTGCCTGTCAACTCACTTTCCCGTACCAAATTTCTCCGCACGATAACCGTGGAGCTACCGGTGTCTCTTAGAACCGTAATCTTCTTGCCCGCAACTTTTCCAGGCAGCGTCGGCATTCCTTTCGCAACACCGGTTGGCTGTTTTGACATTACAGCACCCACAATAGGAATTTTCTCCCCATTTTCAACTCTACGAATCCGTCGGTGACGGCATTATTACCGGATTTCGGTGCCGCTTGCACACAGGATACCTGGTGAGTTTGACTCGCTCCGTTTCGACATGCATCTGCTTTGTGCCCAGTCTGTCCACACTTAAAACATTTTACTACCGTAGGGCTCGTAAAGTTAGTACGACAGTTGCTCGCGCAATGACCCACTCGGTTACACAGGAAACATCGCGGAACACTCTCCGGTGCACGCTTCTTTGGTTCGGGTGCCGAATTTTTCGAGTCTTCGGGACACTCCTTCTTGACCTTGGCCAAATTAGTTCCACATTGCGCTTCCAAGAATTGATCGGCCAATTCAAGCATGTCTTCAAGTGAGTCAGCCTTCCTCTCTTTCAAGTACAGCGACAGGCTTGGGTGGCAACTAGTAAGAAATTGTTCTCTAATTAGGAGCTCTCTAAGCTCATCGTACTCCTGCGCTGTCCCTGAAAGTTCAATCCATCTGTCGAAATAATGGCTAAGTCGGGCGGCGTACTGTGTAGTCGTCTCACCATCAGCTGGCCTTCCTGTCCGAAATCTGTCCCGGAAACCTTCCACAGTAAATCTAAATCGCTTCAGCAAAGCAGTTTTCACCATTGTATAGTTGGCTGCATCGGTCGGCGTCAGCCTACCGTACACACTGAGCGCTTCACCACTCAAGCAAGTACTCAAAGCAGTTGCCCATTGATGTTCCGGCCAATTCTGGCTCCTCGCAATCGTCTCAAATCGGTGAAGGTACGCGTCAAGGTCGTCCTTCCTTTCATCAAACGCCACGAGCAGCTTGCCTTGGTTCAAGCGGAAGCCATGGTCCTCCCGTTCGCTGCTTTCAACTCTAGCTTGGACGGGAGTTACACTTCGCTGTTGCAAACGGAGCCGCTCGAGTTCCATCTCGTGCTACCACTGCCGTTCCCTTTCAGCCATCTCCGCTTCTCTTTCTTCTCTCGCCCTTTCGGCTGCCAACTTCTCTCTCTCTCCAGCTCTTCAATTGCTGCTCTCTTTCTTCCTTCAGCTGTAGCTCCTTTGCCTCTCTTTCTTTTTTCAGCTGTCGCTCCTTTGCTTCTCTTTCTTCTCTCAGCTGTCGCTCCTTTGCTTCTCTTTCTTCTCTCGCCCTTTCAGCTGCCAACCTCTCTCGTTCCAACTCAGCTGCTTTTTCTTCCTTGGCTCTCTATTTTTCTTCTTTTTCCTTCTGGGTGACCCACTTCCGTAGTTCGGCGCCAGAAAGACCCATCTTCTCACCAAGAGCGACTAACTTTTCGAGATCCATTGTGTCTCGCAACTCGCAAATAAAACCTTGCCGCGTGCAAAAAGTATCTGCCTAAATCAGTCTATCGGAACACTCCCCTGTAGTCGTTAACGAGAACACTGAACAACACACAAAATCGTTCCGATAGCACTATCAACAACTCGAGGTTCTTTCTCACTACTTTGGACACACTGTGCACCAAAAGGTCCTGTGTCGCGGACGCCAGATTAATTGTCACACACAGGTCCCGTTAATTAGGGAGGCGATCGCCGGGCTAATTCCAAGGGCCGAAGTATCGGCCCCCCGAACCGCCCCACGAAAGCGTGGACAATTTAGAAGTGGCCCTTTTTGGCGCGCCAGCGGACGCTGGCTGTTGCCCAAAGAACAAGTCAGAGCCGAGAGTTGATAAACAAAACAGAATTATATTCTCAGTAACGGCAGATCAAAAACAATACACAAGTATGCAAACTCCACAATAGTTGAATACAATATGTCTCCCACCAAACAACGTACTACACAGTACAATCAGCCACACTTGAAACAACGGACACTGACAACAATACGCACTACAATGCAGTCGCATGCATTGAACAACCAAGACACTTGAAGACTAAAGAGATAGAAAACCTATTCAGTCCAAAGTTCTTGGAACAAAAGTCTGGATGATACTCTTCCGAGAATCCCTCACTCAAAGTCCAGCGTTGTTGTCGTTCCGCAGCCCCCGAAGTTTCTCTTCCAGGAAACCTCGCCGAAGTTTCTCTTCCAGGAAACCTCGCGTCTTCAATTGGCCTCTCTCCAAGCTTCCAACTTCTTCGCCAGAAACACGTCGGCTTCACACACGCAGCTGTTGCCACGCGTCTTCGCTCGATAGCAGTAGACACGCGCTCTTGCCTGTAGCTCGAGCCTTCACCCCTCAGGTGGAAATCCTCTTCTTCTTCTCCTGCTTTGTCGCTACGGACAAAACCTTCGCCGACTACACGGCGGAATCCCTACGCACTCTGGCGCTAACTTCCGTCTTCTCCTGCTTTGTCCCTACGGACAAAACCTTCGCCGACTACACGGCGGAATCCCTACGTGCTCTGGCGCTAACTTCCGTCTTCTCCTGCTCTCTCGTCTCGGCTGCTCGATTAAATACCTTCCGCGCGAGATTCCAGAAGGTTCTCGTCATTTCGTCGGCGCGATACGCAGCGAAGGCTGGGGAGAGGGCGAGACGGTTCGAATGCCCTCCGCGTCGGATGACTCAACTCGGTATGACCACGCCCCTTTCCATCTAGAAAAATCGAGTGCTTGCTCGGCCGCCGTTGTGGGGTGAGGAGGTTCGTCGGCGAAGCCACGCTTCCGAGAGGAGAGGGAGCGCCCGGGGAGCCTTGGATGTTTGTTTTCTTTTTTTTCTTTTGACCTCGCGGCGTCTCTCCCGCGCGTTATTGCAAAAATTTGGCGGCGCGCCCATTTTTAGCGCTCGTTCTGTGACAAGTGCACGATTGACCCCTCGAGTCCAGATATTCATGTCAACACCATCGTCGTTTAAATGAAATCCCCCCCCCCCTATTGTGGTTATTATTGTGGGGTCCACTTCACTTTGTATTGGATCATCCCGGACAGTACATTTATGGAAATAAATAAAAATGACAAAAGATTGGTGCTATCGCTGAAATCTAATAAAAAGGCTCGTCGGCATTTTTTACTCGAATCACATGCGGATTTAAATCCATGGAAACGTGGTCTAAAGCACTACAAAAACTAGCAAAAACACAATTACGTCAACTCACATTTTCCCCTAAGTTCCTTAATATTTCTTCAGATCCGACAAAAAAAAGTGGAAGATATTATCAAAACAACATCGCTGCCAGATATTTATGAGCACCCTCTTACAACTTGAACAATCAGACATGTCGTATAGACCATATATTTATTTTTAATTATGAAGAAGATGTAATTAACTAGATAGTGAAGCTTTAACAAGGGAAATCAGTATTCAAAGAAGCCTGGCAACAATATGTCATTAGTGTTGTTCACCTAAACTGCCCAGCTTCAATGCTCTTTTTTTAATCTTCATTTTGGTTCAAATGGCAGTCTACGTATCCACGATATAACGTATGTGTATTTGAAAAAAAAAGACAGCAAATCAGAAGTAGAGGCGTTATTCACGACCGCGTAATGAATTCAGTACGCCATTGGAGAGTAGCTTAGACTACTGCAAGGCAGCCATCTCCTCATCGCTTCGTTCGTTGGGGCGCCTCCTACGAAGAGTTGTTTATTCGTTGCGTCACACCTCAATTTTATAGCGGGAGCAAACAGTAATGGCGCGACTGAAACATCACCACACATATAAATCACTGCTGAACAAAAATGCAGAGACAGAAAAAAAAGAAGGGCATTCCGTGCAAGGCCAGGGGAAAGAAAAACCACCTGGGCAAGCGGCTGCTTTGTGTTTTCAATGGCCGGGTGAATGACACATTCCTGGTGACCCTCGCTTTTCTTCCTCGCAGGGTGACGCAAGTCAGTTGTGCTCGGCATTTGTCACGTTCGCTCGCAGTCGTTCACGAACACCCACAGAAAGTGAATTGTTTCGAAGGGGGCTCCTTATCGGGGAGCGGTATATAATTAAAAAGCTCGGCGAACGAGGCGCAAGCCGGCTTCGTTGTATGTGGCCGCACCGACAGCTGCCGGAGGAGTGGCGGTACGCGCTCGGAAGGCTCCGTCTCTGGCACCGCGCCCGAATGAAACAGACGCGCACGTCGGAGAGGCGGTGATGACAAGTCGCAGCCGCTTTCGTTGGAAACAAGTACGCTGCCGTCAACTGTGCTATCTTCCCCCTGAATTTATATGCAGCGGTGTTTTCTCCATTGCAACACCTTCGATGTCGAACGATGACAAATTTATTTGGGCACGCAAGCTTCCACGTGAAGAAAGATGAGCAAATATGCAGGACACTGGATACGTCAGTAAGATAATATGCGGAGTTGGTACAGGCTATCAATTTTCGCCCAAAAAGGGACACTGATTTACTTTTCGATTCTCTAATTTATTGCAGGTTGGGGGATACGGTGGTCCGTTTATCAAGGCTTGGGAAGAGTTTTTTTTCCTGCCACACTTATTTTATTTATTTATTCATTTACATACTCTAAGGACCCAGGAGGGCATTGCATAGGGGGGGGGGGAATTAGGAAAATTTTCAACATGTGTAAGATACATTAAATGATCAGAAGCATCATTATATAAAGCTTAAATGAAAAAAAAAAGAGTACACATCTAAGTAGCGGCGCTATAAGTTGACACAACCTTATGCCTTGGGCTACGACGACACGAGGGCGAAAACCATTTTGTGTGAGTATTTCTTCGTCACCGTCAGCATCAGAGCCCATGTGCGTATCTGCATGCCTTGTTGATGCTGCAGTTAACGATGATAAATAATACCTCCGGCTCTTTGGTTGGCAGCTTTCAATCACCCACTTGCTCGACACTTCATAAGGTGCGACAATTGGTGCCATTTTATGCTTCTGGCACACAATATTACACCTGCTTTCGTGACTGTTTGCCGCAATACACTAATTCACTTCTATTCACGTTTGACTCGCCTTTGCACTTATGGTAGCTTTTGGTCACTCCGGATACCGTCACTGCATTATGCTCACCGCCACCCCCCTCTATGCGTATACTCCCTTCTTAGCTTTCTGCCCCTCATTTTGTTTTCATCAAACTCCGTTATCAGCCAACCTGACTATTATGACCATTCGTTCTCATGCCACCCGATGCCATTTTTTTTTACTCATGAGGAAATTGCAAGATCTAAGAATATGCAAAAGAGCTTCGGGTAACTCAAAATCAATCTACTACGACATATCTCAATGATCATGGTTACTGCGACAGGACCTAAACTGCACTGCGCACTGTGTAACCGGGAGCCTACAGATAGTTAAATAACTTTAGTTTTTCACTTACATTTTTTTACCCAATATCAGGAGCGTAGATTATGTTTTTCGGCAATGGGCTCAGGGCTCATTGAGGAATGTTTATGCGTGCGTTTTTATGTGTGCATGTAATACACATGCAAAATCAAAAATTTTCGATGGGGTTGACACCCCCCCCCCCCCCCACGGCTACACCACTGCACCAAATGCAGCTGCTGTTCATATCACCCCTCGCATTACATTGACACGGCGTCTGCTGTTGAGAAGGAGTGACAGTCGGCGAGCCGTCTGCAGTAAAAGTCAAGATGATGTGGGATCGAACGGACGTACGTTGGAGAATGCCTGGTCCATGAGGCGTAGTGTAACCTTTCTGCAGAATGTCAAGGAAATCCAGTTTTCACTGAATAAAGCAGCAGAAGCTTTTCTTTCTTTTTCTGTCTATGTTTACCGGAAGAATTCAAGCAGGAATAGCCTCTCGATTTGTGCACTCATCGCGCTATCCGATATTCGGCTGCAGGGAGCCTATGCAGAAGAAAAATATTTCTTTGTTTTTTTTTCATACATGTAAAACATTCATTATTAATATTCCACGATATCAATGAACTGGAACAAAATATATGGGTAATCATCGACGTCGCTAGTAGGCATTTTTTTCAAAGTAAAATAAAACAAGCGACTGACTTGCCTTATATCTGTATTCTCCATACGCGTCATATTTACTCGCTCATGCTTTGTAAAATTAACAGAATGTTTGCTGTCAATGTTATTTGGTTATTAAGTCATTCCAGCGTCACTGGCTCATGTTGCGTAACTGCAAAAATGAAATGAAGATACAAGCATATTCGATTTGATTCGTCTAACAACTATACTAAAAAGATGCGGTTTGTATTACTTCGACTGCTTCATTGTGCGTTTCACAGTTCAAGATCTCATGCAATCATGTCTGCAGATTCGTCTTTCTTCTGGTGGTGACTGCACGGCGGCAAGGCACTGCGCAGTGGAGTTTCGCAATCTGACTGCGGCACCAGAACACAAAGCCTAGCGGATGAAAACAGCAACATTGAGACGGTGTCCACGAAAATGTGAAGCGAAGCGCGCGTCTCCTTCTCTGCACGAGTGGCCGGATCATGGCCGGGCTTTTTCTGCGTGCCCCTTTGGGCCGTTCCACGCGCTTCCCGCACAGCCGCAACGCACGCCCCGGGACCCCTACCGCACGCAAGCGGGGGACAGATAAGCCATTTGGCGACGCTGCAGAGGGTGTGAGAGCGTCGCCAATCGGCTTATTTGTCCCTCGCTTGCGTGCGGTAGGGGTCCCGGCACATGCGTTGCGGCTGTGCGGGAAGCGCGTGGAACGGCCCTTACGGCCAATGTCAGCGAACTTGGGACGGCGCAGGGCGAGGAACGCAGCTCCCTCTGGTCAGTGTGCGGTGCATGCCGGTATACAACAGGAAACACTGATACTGGGTGACCTTCTGAAGTGTTATCGATACTGACTGCGGAAATATTTTCCCATCCATGGTTCGGAACCCGCTTACTGCTTTGGTTCAACTTTTGTTCGAAACTGAAATTGCAAGGCAATTTTCTTTTTGAAGGCACGAATGACACCAAGACATCTGTCCCCGAAAATGCGCAAAAGTAGCAACAAAAGGTGAGCATCAGCTGTTGACTTGGCATGCGTTAAAGAAAGTGCAAATTACAACTTCCAAGCTGGTATGCGAACTAAACCTCACGTATGACAGCGGTAAGACGAAAATTCGTCCAGTCAGGTAACATGAGGAGGCTGAAGATGAGGGCACTGACCAAGTCGAGGAGAAAATATGGAGACTTTTCGGGGCCCACATGGTTTCCTTGATCATGATCAAGGAAACTGTATACAAGTCCCTAAACGTCTCTGTGTTGTCACTCTAACTTGGTCATGTTGCTGCATCTCCATCCTCATGATAGCGTTACAGGGCCAGTAAACGGCACTAATTGTAAAGGACATTAACTTTTACATATAGCTTTAAGACAAATGTCAGTGCACGCGTGCTTTGAGAACTGAATCTCGTCGAGTGCTTTCACTGGCTACCTGGAAAAAATGAAGAAGAAAGAAAAGAAATGGGCACTTACAGCCTATTTAATTGTATGTGATTAATTGTGTGTGCCTGGAAAAAGCACGGGCAAAAAAAACAATAAAAGCTTGATCCGCAGCTATCTGTCAGATCATTTGTAACATGATGTCATGATGCATGATACTCGAATTTCGGAAGCTTATTGTTTTTTCAAACGTTAAGTCAGCGTTTACACTAAAGTGATGCATACTTTCTCGAATAATGATAAAGTGAGCTACTTGCCTGTAAAATAAATTGAAAACTTTCACCTGTATAAAAATGGCGGTGTCTCTTTGCGTAACATGGTACGCATCCGATCCCTGTACGGCCGAAAAAAAAAGGTTCGTCACTCTGCGTGTCGCCGCACTGCTGCGCCAGGCATGCGCGCATCTCCGACGAAGCTCGCCAGAGAAGAGGGAGCGCAGCTTCCCGAAGCAGCTTCCGGACCGACTTCCGTTATCGACGCCGCCGCGCTTAATTCGCTGTCGAAGCGGCGCTTTCAAGTGTACTTCCTGTGCCGCGCGCCGGGATGGCGCTGCGCCGCGGAGCATCGCGACATATCTGTGTGGATACTATTGCGCGCGTGGCAGG
Source organism: Rhipicephalus microplus (assembly GCF_043290135.1). Lineage (NCBI taxonomy): Eukaryota > Metazoa > Arthropoda > Arachnida > Ixodida > Ixodidae > Rhipicephalus > Rhipicephalus microplus. The sequence goes on along the minus strand of NC_134710.1, from coordinate 38,110,154 downwards.
CTGGGTGGCCGGCTGTCTCGTCACACGCATGTGCGATACGCTCTGTTCATTCGAGGTCTCAGGGGCGAATGTTGGCACTGGTTTATGGCACGCCAAGTGATAATGAAGCTAGTTCATTGCTTTGCAGAGCCGAACTGACATGCCAGCGTATGATGAAAGTGTTTTAGTCACGGGTCTGACGGAATCCTGTGTGTTCGGGGACAAACATGGGGAAATTAAAGGAAAGTGCCGACCAAAAGTAAACTTCGTGCTCTTTGTTTACCTTAGTCGGCATTTTTTTTATTCACTAGGGTTTCACAGTATATACAATCGCGTCCCACAAAAAACTATGAATGAACATGCAGAGGGCCGACCCATAGCTAGAAATTATTTCAGAAAAAACACCAATTTTCTTCGTTTGCTTTCGGTAAAAAAACCTACCCCTCATTCCGAGGGGGGGGGGGGGTTGGTGGGATATAGGGTGGCGGCAGGCTTTTAGGGCACCCCGCCTGGCTATAGATTTGGCTATGGGCCTGGCTGAAATAGAATAAAAACAAAGAGGCCATGGTAGTCAATCTTAGTACACACTGCCAAGTTGTGCGTGGAAATGACATGGTGGGAGTAATAACTGTCTTGAAGCGCAAATGACAGAAACATACACAAGAGAACAGGCGAAGGTAGCACAAGTGCTTGACAAACATTGGAATGTACAATTTATTCCAACTGAAGAAACTGGTAATTGCAGTTTGGTGATCTATGGAATACTTGGTTGTTGGCTTGTTACTGATCAGTTGCTGTCATCAGCAGTTTATACCGTCAGGTGTGTGGCTTGGAGCGTTCACCCCCCCCCCCTTAGCCGCTGCAGTTTTTATATTTTTCGTTGGCCCATGCGTACAAAAATATCCGCAGACACACATGAAGACCCCGAAAAATGGCACTAGTTTGAGTTCTGGCTATGGCCTTGCCGGTAATTCTCGACAACCCACCGTGGTATGGATTTCCTGTTGCGTTGTGCTTCTAATCTCCAAGTCACTGTTTCGATCATGCATTCAACGGTGTGAAATGCGAGACGGCTTTAAGGGGCATTTCATTGGGGGCCAAATGCAGGAATGTCACAAAACGAGCGCTTAAAAAGGGCGCGCCGCCAGTCTCGCGATGAAGCGCCAGAGTGACCCTGCGAGGTCAACGATAAAAAAAAAGAAAATGAAAACAAACATCCACAGACCCCCCCCCCCCGGGCGCGCGCCTCTCCCCTTGGAAGCGTGGCTTCGCCGACGAACCTCCTCACCCCACATCGGCGGCCGAGCAAGCACTCGAAATTTCTCGATGGAAAGAGGCGTGGTGATGCCGGGTTGAGTCATTCGTCGCGGACGGCCCTCGTATCCTCTCGACCGTTCCCCCAGCCTTCGCTGCGCATCGCGCCGACGAAATGATGAGAACTTTCTGGAATCTCGCGCGGAAGGTATTTAATCGAGCAGCCGAGACGAGAGATGAGGAGAAGACGGAAGTTAGCGCCAGAGCGCGTAGGAATTCCGCCGTGTAGTCGGCGAAGGTTTTGTCCGTAGATACAAAGCAGGAGAAGAAGAAGATTTCCACCTGAGGGGTGACGACTCGAGCTACAGGCAAGAGTGTGTGTTTACCGCTACCGAGCGAAGACGCGTGGCAACAGCTGCGTGTGTGAAGCCGACGTGTTTCCGGTGAAGAAGTTTGAAGCTTGGAGAGTGGCCAATTGAAGACGCGAGGTTTCCTGGAAGAGAAACTTCGGCGAGGTTTCCTGGAAGAGAAACTTCGGGGGCAGCGGAACGACAACAACACTGGACTTTGAGTGAGTGATTCTCGGAAGAGTATCATCCAGACTTTTGTTCCAAGAACTTTGGACTGAATAGGTTTTCTATCTTTTTAGTCTTTAAGTGTCTTGGTTGTTCAGTGCATGCGACTGCATTGTAGTGCGTATTGTTGTCTGTGTCCGTTGTTTCGAGTGTGGCTGATTGTACTGTGTAGTACGTTGTTTGATTAGTGACATATTGTACTCAACTATTGCGGAGTGTGCATACTTGTGTATTGTTTTCGATCTGCCAATATTGAGAATATAATTTTGTTTGTTTATCAACTCTCGGCTCTGACTTGTTCTTTGGGCCACAGCCGGCGTCCGCTGGCGCGCCAAAAAGGACCACTTCTAAATTGTCCACGCTTTCGTGGTGCGGTTCGGGGGGCCGATACTTCGGCCCTTAGAATTAGCCCGGCGATCGCCTCCCTAATTAACGGGACTTGTGACAATTAATCTGGCGTCCGCGACAGGACCTTTTGGTGCACAGTGTGTCCAAAGTAGTGAGAAAGAGCCTCGAGTTGTTGATAGTGGTATCGGAACGATTTTTTGAGTCGCTCAGTGTTCTCGTTAACGAGTGCAGGGGAGTGTTCCGATAGACTGATTTAGGCAGATACTTTTTGCACGCGCCAAGACTTCATTTGTGAGACACAATGGATCTCGAAAAGTTAGTAGCTCTTGGTGAGAAGATGGGGCTCTCTGGCACTGAACTACGGAAGTGGGTAAGCCAGAAGGAGAAAGAGGCGGTGGAGAGAGAGAGGTTGGCAATTAAGAGAGCCAAGGAAGAAAAAGCAGCTGAGTTGGATCGAGAGAGGTTGGCAGCTGAGAGAGCCAAGGAAGAAAAAGCAGCTGAGTTGGAATGAGAGAGGTTGGCAGCGGAGAGGGCCAAGGAAGAAAAAGCAGCTGAGTTGGAACGAGAGAGGTTGGCAGCTGAGAGAGCCAAGGAAGAAAAAGCAGCTGAGTTGGAGAGAGAGATTGGCAGCTGAGAGGGCCAAGGAAGAAAGAGAGCAGCAATTGAAGTTGGAGTTGGAGAAAGAGAAGTTGGCAGCCGAAAGGGCAAGAGAAGAAAGAGAAGCGAGGGAGCGACAGCTGAAAGAAGAAAGAGAAGCGGAGATAGCTGAAAGGGAACAGCAGCGACAGCACGAGATAGAACTCGATCGGCTCCTTTTGCAACAGCGAAGTGAAACTCCCGTCCAAGCTAGAGTTGAAAGTAGCGAACGGGAAGATCATGGCTTCCGCTTGAACCCAAGCAAGCTGCTCGTAGCGTTTGATGAAAGGAAGGACGACCTTGACGCGTACCTTCACAGATTTGAGACGATTGCAAAGAGCCAGAACTGGACGGAACATCAATGGCAACTGCTTTGAGTACTTGCTTGAGTGATGAAGCGCTCAGTGTGTATGGCAGGCTGACGCCGACCGATGCAGCCAACTATGCCAAGGTGAAAGCTGCTTTGCTGAAGCGATTTAGATTTACTGTGGAAGGATTCCGGGACAGATTTCGGACAGGAAAGCCAGCTGATGGTGAGACGGCTACGCAGTATACCGCCCGACTTAGCCATTTTTTTGACAGATGGATTGAACTTTCAGGGACAGCGCAAAAGTACGATGAACTTAGAGAGTTCCTAATTAGAGAACAATTTCTTACTAGTTGCTACCCAAGCCTGTCGCTGTACTTGAAAGAGAGGAAGGCTGAGTCACTTGAAGGAATGCTTGAATTGGCTGATCAATTCTTGGAAGCGCAAGGTGGAACTAATTTGGCCAAGGTCAAGAAGGAGTGTCCCGAAGACTCGAAAAATTCGGCACCCGAACAAAAGAAGCGTGCACCGGAGAGTGTTCCGCGATGTTTTCTGTGTAACCGAGTGGGTCATCGCGCGAGCAACTGTCGTACGAACTTTACGAGCCCTACGGTAGTAAAATGTTTTAAGTGTGGTCAGACTGGGCACAAAGCAGACGCATGTCGAAACGAAGCGAGTCAAACTCACCAGGTATCCTGTGGGCAAGCGGCACCGAAATCCGGTAATAATGCCGTCACCGATGGATTCGTAGAGTTGAAAAATGGGGAGAAAATTCCTATTGTGGGTGCTGTAATGACAAAACAGCCAACCGGTGTCACGAAGGGAATGCCAACGCTGCCTGGAAAAGTTGCGGGCAAGAAGGTTACGGTGTTAAGAGATACCGGCAGCTTCACTGTTATCCTGCGGAGAAATTTGGTACGGGAAAGTGAGTTGACAGGCAGAACAAAACCGGTTTGCCTTATTGACCGTACGGTTCGGATGCTTCCCGAAGCAGAGATTGAGGTGGAAACCCCGTACTTCAGCGGGAAGGTTACGGCTCTATGCATGACGACCCCCCTGTACGACCTCGTCATCGGAAACATCGACGGGGCGCGAGGGCCGAATGATCCAGAATGTTTGGGAGAAGACCCTAGATAGAGCCCTCGCCAACCCAGCGACCACGAGATACAGTGGAGGAGCATCCCGTGACTGATCTCACCGAGCCCAAGGTGAAGCCGCGGTGCAAGAGACAATGAATGAGAAGATGATCGTGTCGAATGAGTTCACGTGCTGGGCAGCTGGACCTACGTCGGCACGACCCCAACCGACCGACAGTGTAAAAATGACGGAGTCGGCCAGCCAGGCCCAATGCCGTGACATGAACAAGCTGGTAAATAACCGGACAGGATCGGCTGAGCGTCATGACCCGCTAGCAGTGTCGGAAGTGACAACGATGGCTGAGACGCCGCCTCAGATACCGTCGTTGGGAGGGGCTCGCCGGAATAGAACGAGGAAAAACAAGAAGAGGTCGAGCGAGCACCGCAAGAAAGGGCGCAAGCGCCGCGCAAGGTACACAGGATAGGTGCTGAGGTCGATACGGAATGTGTTTGACAGTGCTTTATGTTAAGTTAATGTGGTTGTTATCCTGTGTCATAACTGTATGTTGAGTGAGTCAAAATGTTTGTTATGGTGATGTGATTGTACAATTGTTGTAATGAGAGAACTTTGTACATTTGTATTGTCTGGAATATGTGATGGAGTGTTGCACTCATGTACCTGTGGTTATATTTCATGTGTGTGAGATTGAATTACAATGGACAATTGAATAGAGTGATCTATTGTGAATTTGACGTGTCATGAGCAACGGACTATGTTCCAGTCTTAAAGTGTGTGGGGACTGTTCGCGCTCGTTTGTGTGGTTTTGAATATTATGAGATAATATTCTTAAAGTGGGGGGCAGTGTCACAAAACGAGCGCTCAAAAAGGGCGCGCCGCCAAAGTCTCGCGATGAAGCTCCAGAGTGACGCTGCGAGGTCAACAATAAAAGAAGAAAATGAAAACAAACATCCACAGACCCCCCTCCCCCGGGCGCGCGCCTCTCCCCTCGGAAGCGTGGCTTCGCCGACGAACCTCCTCACCCCACATCGGCGGCCGAGCAAGCACTCGAAATTTCTCGATGGAAAGAGGCGTGGTGATGCCGGGTTGAGTCATTCGTCGCGGACGGCCCTCGTATCGTCTCGACCGTTCCCCCAGCCTTCGCTGCGCATCGCGCCGACGAAATGATGAGAACTTTCTGGAATCTCGCGCGGAAGGTATTTAATCGAGCAGCCGAGACGAGAGATGAGGAGAAGATGGAAGTTAGCGCCAGAGCGCGTAGGGATTCCGCCGTGTAGTCGGCGAAGGTTTTGTCCGTAGAGACAAAGCAGGAGAAGAAGAGAAGAGAACTTCTTCACCTGAGGGGTGACGACTCGAGCTACAGGCAAGAGTGTGTGTTTACCGCTATCGAGCGAAAACGCGTGGCAACAGCTGCGTGTGTGAAGCCGACGTGTTTCCGGCGAAGAAGTTTGAAGCTTGGAGAGTGGCCAATTGAAGACGCGAGGTTTCCTGGAAGAGAAACTTCGGGGGCAGCGGAACGACAACAACGCTGGACTTTGAGTGAGTGATTCTCAGAAGAGTATCATTCAGACTTTTGTTCCAAGAACTTTGGACTGAATAGGTTTTCTACCTCTCAAGTCTTTAAGTGTCTTGGTTGTTCAATGCATGCGACTGCATTGTAGTGCGTATTGTTGTCTGTGTCCGTTGTTTCGAGTGTGGCTGATTGTACTGTGTAGTACGTTGTTTGATTGGTGACATATTGTACTCAACTATTGCGGAGTGTGCATACTTGTGTATTGTTTTCGATCTGCCATTATTGAGAATATAATTTTGTTTGTTTATCAACTCGCGGCTCTGACTTGTTCTTTGGGCCACAGCCGGCGTCCGCTGGTGCGCCAAAAAGGACCACTTCTAAATTGTCCACGCTTTCGTGGTGCGGTTCGGGGGGCCGATACTTAGGCCCTTGGAATTAGCCCGGCGATCGCCTTCCTAATTAACGGGACTTGTGACAAGGAACACCAGTGCACTTAGAATTAGGCACACTGTCAAGAGCCCTATAAGAGGTCGAGGTCAATAGGCTCCCATTATACGGCGTGGCTCAAAATTTCGTATGGTAGTTCTGGCAACTAAAACACCAGAAGTTATTATGAGGTTTAGGTGCATGTCTAAGTCATATGATTTGAGGTCGATATTGTTCAGGCAACCCGCACTTTCATAGTATACACCAAGCACTTTAATCTCAAATATGCGAGTGTTTCTCGGAAAAGGATACTTTGCTCTTTTAACGTGGCCTCGTCACACATCCGCAAAAAAGGGATAAGAAAAATCTATAGCCTCCTATGAGAAATTGAACTTATAGGGTTGTATCACGGTAACTGAGTTCGCCCCGCCGTGGTGGTCTAGTGGCTAAGGTACTCGGCTGCTGACCCGCAGGTCGTGGGTTCGATTCCCGGCTGCGGCGGCTGCATTTCCGATGGAGGCGGAAATGTGGTAGGCCCGTGTTCTCAGATTTGGGTGCACGTTAAAGAACCCCAGGTGGTCAAAATTTCCGGAGCCCTCCACTACGGCGTCTCTCATAATCAAATGGTGGTTTTGGGACGTTAAACCCCACAAATCAATCAACCCGAACGCAGGCCGCGGGATCGAATACCGGCTGCGGTGAACGCGTTTTCGATACAGGCGAAAATGCTGTAGGCTCATGTGCTCATGCAGATATGGGTACATGTTAAAGATTCCCAGGTGGTCGAAATTTCCGGAGCCCTCCACTACTGCATCTCTCATAATCATACGGTGGTTTTGGGACGTTAAGCCCCACATATCAATCAATCAACCGAGTTCGACGCGTTACGTCAGCAGCCAGTAAAGAGCGGAGAACACATGCGACAATACAGCAAACGCCACTTTACGGTGATAATATTTCTTAACAATACTTATTGTTGGCCTAGTTGGTACTAGCTGCTTGTGCTTGTCATTGAGTGTTTCTTTATGTGTGCGTGTTATTCGCTGCCAAAGCATATTATTTTGATATCGACGTGCGCGCATGCGCCATGAGTGTTTGGATGGTTTGGAAGGCCTCCGTGGGCCATATTGTGAGACGATCACTTTTGAAGATACCACCCAAGTGGCGCTTTCGATGCAGTCTGATTGGCTGGTGAGCAAAACCAGAAGATTGGCGGCACGATCTAACATTTCGGGCGACGTCAGTTCTACCACACAGACGGTGCTCTCGACGTGGAATAAATGCATCACCGTCGATCGGTGGCATCTGGGGTTTTGCGTCCCAAAACCATCATATGAGAGATGCCGTTGTGGAGGGCTTCGATAATTTCGACCGTCTGTTGTTCTTTAAAGGGTCACTCACCAGGCTCCCAAAATACAAAAAAAGAGCGCAGTATTCTTTCCTGACATTTCTCGTCTTTCTGGGTGCACTATTGTGACGTAGACAGTATAGTTCCCGTGATGCCGACAGCGTACATGCTCTCGATTCTTTAATAAACGCGAAATATCACATGTTATTTGGCTCCTGCACTCCTTTGCCATGCAGCTGTCCATCCTTTCTTGTTTGTCTAGCATGAATATCGTCTACAATCAACCGATAAAACTTCATTTTTTTGTGTTCACAACTGCGCTAGCGGCGATAACAGCGTGCAGCCGAGAAGCGCGATATCCTGATAGGCTCTAGCGCTTAGCACTGTTAATGTTCACGTGCATTCAAGAACTATGGGGCGAGGAAGATGCATCGTGTGCGTGAAGGGAAGTAGAAAATCGCCCCTTTGTCTTTAAACGCGGGCTGTTGAGTGGCCCTTTAACGTGCACTGACGACGCACAGTACACCATTTCACCTCCATGGAAATGCGACTGCCGCTGCCGAGGTCGAACCGACGACCTTTGGATCTGCAGCCAAGTGCCTTAACCGCATGCTCCACCACGGGGGACTATTGCTGATGAAGTCTAGCATTTCAATGACATATGGGTGACATTTTCTAGTGTCGTTCATAGGGTCAATTGTCTCTGGGTCTGTCATGTTGAGCTGCCATGGTATACTTCCCTGCTGAACTTTGTGAGTACGCCATTTTAAACTTTCATTGTATATACTTCACATGTTCTTGCTAACAAAATTTCTTCCTGCATTATATTGCTTTTTTTAGGTGTTACCTATATAAACCAGGGCGTGTGTTTGCTGTCTTTCGGCTGTGCCCTTCAAACCCATTGATGGAATCTTTGGCTGGCCGGTATTTTACTGATGCTTTGTCTTGATGTTAATAACATATTATTATTATTATTATTATTATTATTAAAAATGATACAAGCGTTAGTATTTTAAATTTATACTGCATTTTGAAAAGCAGCACTACGAACTTTGAAAGCCGTTTGAAACCCTGTTGTAATTCGAGTATATATAGCTGTAGAGCCGCACTTACTCACTGAGCATAGAATGCGGTGCACTCGACAACGCGACGCTCACTCCGCTCCGTGGTCTCGTACAGTGCGCTTACTCCTGTGTTCTGAGCACGGTGTAAGAATAAGTTGTTCTGAGACGTTCGAAATATCAATGACCAGTACAACAAGGATGTTAGACTGCACTAGAGCAGGGGAGTGCTCGGAACGGCCGCCGCACAAATGCCCAGGAAGTGAAGCCCAAATTTGATCAATTTGCTGGTGGCGCTGCGGTTGGTAGTCTGTAATGTGTCGTCATTTTAAGAGCTGTGCGTGGCTTCGCCAAGTGATTCAACAGGGGTAGAATGCCCGCTTCCCACTCAAAGACCCGGGTTCGAATCCAACCGGTAGATGGTGGATATTTATTATTGGTATCACTTGCTACAGTTGAACTGGTTTGCCTCTGTTTCTTAAATATAGCATCAGCTGCTATATTGTATCAAAAAGTGACGCTAAATGTGAAGTGAAGAAGAAAAGTTCGACAGTGAGCTTATGTATAAGGCGAGCGCTAATAATGGTCTCCATCATTAATTTTTACTTGAGTTGGCCATGAATACCACGCTAATTTCTGTCATGATTCATTATTTATGGTATATGTTCGCAAAATCAGTTGTCCAAGAATCCACAATGCCAACACGTTCACCTGCATACGTATACACTAACTTAGTGATTGTTTTATTAAGGTTACCAGCCAAATAGCTTTTTCTTTAGTGTCAGGAGGAACACTTGAAGGAGTGCCGCCACCAAATTTGTGGCTTGCGCGTTCTTTGCTGCAAGCGCTTCTTAAAGCTCCAAGAAACGGTATACACGCGCCAAGATTCTTTTATTTTCGCCAAATACTGTAGTATTACTTTTTTCATGTGGACAATTTTCGGTTTTGGTTTCCGGTTGTCGAGTTAAGCAGTGACGTAGAAGTGTAGGTGGCTTGGTCACGTGACCACACAAGGCTGTGACGCACGAAACGCTGAGTATTATCTGCCCTCACACACGTGCACGCCAGCGCCAGTAAAACAGAACGCTCCCACAGCAGCCACGATGCCTTGCTGTACATACGTGGCGGAGTTCCGGAGGTCACTCACCTCCTGTAGGCGTGCGCAAGGGGAGGAATGGGCAAGGGGGGCGCACCCGTAGTCACCTAAAGGGGGGGAGGCAAAGTCAGCCCCATACATGTACATATTAAGGAGGGGGTTGCTGCGATGAACCTCCTCCCCCATGAAGGGGAAGCCTGCGCATGCCTACGCTCACTACAGATCTGGTGTGACGTCACTACAACTTTCGTAGCCCCTCCTACAGAGCTACATCAGTGTTGGACGTGCTTGCGATGGGCTTCGATTCGGGAGAGTGAGCATTTAAGTGCCTTTTGGAAGTGAGTTAGAATTTATTCTAAACGTTTACTGTGTCCGACCATTCGTGGGGAGTGTTCTAGCATACATATAGGAAACCAACAAGATGCTTGTGATAGCCTCGAAATTTGATGGCACCCCCCCCCCTCCCTTTAAAGAAGAGACAGAACATAGCTGATTTTGCAGTATTCAAACTTTCGTGGGTTCCCGCTGACCGAAGGTCGTTTCCTTTCGGTTTTTCCTTTGAAACGAACCAGCGGCCGGCGATCGGAAGCGGCGTATCAAGATCTCGCAGGACGAGTCTCGTATTCGCTAAAATATTGGAGGCGATGCTTTACGTTTTTACTAAATTCGTTGTGATGGTGCTGCAAATAAATGTGCTCGCCGTCAAACCTATTTCTCACTTGACATTTGGTGTAGCTTTTTTGTGGTATACGTAGCAACTGAAGCTTGATTTGAGAAACAAAGGCAGACCAGCTCATCTGCACAAGTATAACACATATAAAAAAGCACCATCTACAGCTTCTATTGAAATCCGGGCCTTTTAAGTGGGAAACGGGTGTCACAGGTCCCGTTAATTAGGGAGGCGATCGCCGGGCTAATTCCAAGGGCCGAACTATCAGCCCCCCGGACCGCACCACGATAGCGTGGACAATTTAGAAGTGGTCCTATTTGGCGTGTCAGCAGACGCCGGCTGTGGCCCAAAGAACAAGTCAGAGCCGAGAGTTGATAAACAAAACAAAATTATATTTTCAATAATGGCAGATCCAAAACAATACAGAAGTATGCACACTCCATAATAGTTGAGTACAATATGTCACCAATCAAACAACGTACTACACAGTACAATCAGCCACACTCGAAACAACGGACACAGACAACAATACGCACTACAATGCAGTCGCATGCATTGAACAACCAAGACACTTAAAGACTAAAGAGATAGAAAACCTATTCAGTCCAAACTTCTTGGAACAAAAGTCTGGATAATACTCTTCCGACAATCATTCAAAGTCCAGCGTTGTTGTCGTTCTGCTACCCCCGAAGTTTATCTTCCAGGAAACCTTCACTGCCCCCGAAGTTTCTCTTCTAGGAAACCTTGCGTCTTCACTTGGCCACTCTCCAAGCTTCAACCATCTTCGCCAGAAACACGTCGGCTTCACACACGCAGCTGTTGCCACGCGTCTTCGCTCGATAGCGGTAGACACACGCTCTTGCCTGTAGCTCGAGCCTTCACGCCTCAGGTGGAAATCCTCTTCTTCTCCTGCTTTGTCACTAAGGACAAAACCTTCACCGACAGACGCGGCGGGAAACCCTACGCACTGTGGCATTAACTTCCTTCTTCTCCTCCTTTGTCACTACGGACAAAACCTTCGCCGACTACACGGCGGAATACCCTAGGCGCTCTGGCGCTAACTTCTGTCTTCTCCTGATCTCCCATCTCGGCTGCTCGATTAAATAGCTTCCGCGCGAGATTCCAGAAAGTTCTCATCATTTCGTCGGCTCGATACGCAGCGAAGGCTGGGGAAAGGGCGAGACGGTTCGAAGGCCGTCCGCGACGGATGACGCAATCCGGCATCACCCCGCCCCTTTCCATCTAGAACATTCGAGGGCTAGCTCAGGCGCCGATGAGAGGAGGTTCGTCGGTGAACCCACGCTTCCGAGGGGAGAAGGACGCGTGCCAGGGGAGTCTTTGGATGCTTGTTTTCTTTCTTTTTTTTATCGTTGACCTCGCGGCGTCACTCCGGCTTTTCATCGCGAGAATTTGGCGGCGCGCCCTTTTTTGAGCGCTCGTTTTGTGACAGCGGGTATTTTACTCCTGTACCACTTTGGTGGAACCGGGCGCAACTCTTCAACTGACGACACATTGCAGATTATAGACCCCAGAGCCCCAAGCGGATGGACCCTGTTTGGGCTTCACTTTTCGAAGCTCGATCGGGGCAACCCCTGGCTCTAGTACACTATAATGATGTTAAAGAGCCCCTAAACAACCTATGGAAGTACAATCAGCACGCTATTCTCCCTGGAATTCCCCTTCTTTGCGCCAATATGCGAGGCCAGCAGTTTTCTCTCGTGACTACGGGATGGATAAAGCTCCGAATTGGTCTATAAACGAAAGACATCTGTTGTGACGTGTCTCCTATGCTCTGCCATACATTCACATGCGGCGCTCTGCCTTGTGTCGCATGTATATCGGGCACGACAAATCAATTCCGCTTTATTTCCTGAATTGGCGACTGCGCTGGTAAAGGTAGCAGTGAGTCGAAAAGCGTGAAATCCCTAGGAACATGCAGATCGGGCTAGGTGGTATAAATTTATGTTGCTGTCCCTAGCTATAGTATTGGGCTTCCTACAGACATGAAACATGAAATCTGCCTCAACGATTATTTAGCTGCCCCGCCGTAATGGTCTAGTGGTTAAGGTACTCGGCTGCTGACCCGCAGGTCGCGGGATCGACATTTCCGATGGAGGCGAAAATGCTGTAGGCCCGTGTGCTCAGATTTGGGTGCACGTTAAAGAATCCCAGGTGGTCGAAATTTCTGGAGTCCTCCACTACGGCCCACTCATAATCACATGGTGGTTTTGACACGTTAAACCCTACACAGAGGAGGGCTCAGGAAATTGCAACCATTTGGTGTTCTTAGGGACGGAGCCAAACATGTCGCTTCTTGTGATGCTTTGCTGTCGTTGCTTATGCTTTCTTTAGTTGGTTGCTTTAAATGGTTGAGTACTGAAGCAATACGCTCAACCTCCCTTTGCCAAATGGTCAAACAGGCGTTGTTCGTCATTAAAATAGTGAACATTATTATCAATAGCACCAATAACTACTACTTCATGATATTCTCGATGTTGATATTATTGGTGGTTTTATTACCGAAAAACTGATTTCCTAGCCCCGCCGCGGTGGTCTAGTGGCTAAGGTACTCGGCTGCTGACCCGCAGGGCGCGGGTTCGAATCCCGGCTGCGGCGGCTGCATTTCCGATGGAGGCGGAAATGTTGTAGGCCCGTGTGCTCAGATTTGGGTGCACGTTAAAGAGCACCAGGTGGTCTAAATTTCCGGAGCCCTCCACTACGGCGTCTCTCATAATCAAATGGTGGTTTTGGGACGTTAAACCCCACATATCAAATCAAACTGATTTCCTAATTATAATAGTTTTTTTAGAAGAATCTGAATTCAGAATATGAAACTCGCTCAAATAAGGCTGCATTGGCACGTACATACTCTCTACCTTCTTCTAAAATATTTACTACTGTTTTAGAAAAAAGTTGAGAGTACGTGCCAATGGAGCCTTGTTTGAGTGAGTTTCGGTTTTTGTGTTAGCTCATCAAAAAAAATATTAAAACTCCTCAATTTATTTTGAAAAAACGAGGTGTTCGTAACGGTGTAACAAATCTGAACAAATTCGTCACTATTCTAACAACGTGCTAAGAGCGTGCCTTGGCTTTGACTCAGTAGCCAAAGGCGCCGAAGGCAAATTAAAACCCGGTAGGCAGTGTCTCTGAATGGCGCTGTGTAGCGAGTGCACGTTCAGCACAGTTCATTATATAGATTAGAAATCGCTTTATTGCGCTTCGGCATGCATGAGGATATTTCGAGATGTATACAAATAGCAACTCCCAAACTCACATTACGAGCAATAAATTAGGCGCGTATCACGAGATCTACGCGACGCTAATCCGCACAGTGCGCGGCCGCCGCAATAAACAGGTCCTCCCGCGAGGCAACTCCGCAAGCTTTCTTTTTTTGAATTTTCTTTGTTTTTCTTCCTTACGCTTCTTCGTGTATACAGAGGCACGCGCGCGATCTGGTGCGCTCGCCTTGATGCCTACGTGAGATGAAACGAAAGAAGGATTTTATAGCCACAATGGGAGAGGAGGGGGGAGGGACAGATTAGGCTATCGAAGAGCATTGCGTGTGGGCTGTTTAAAGCAAAGAAGTAGGCCAAAAAGAAAAAAAGGGGAGGGGGGGTCAAACTTCAATACATGCACGGCGACATGTGTTCTTCGGGCAGCTGGTGCATGCACGTCTCTAGCGATATAGAGGCGCGTTCTAAGTGAGGAGATTGGTGCGCAGATACGCTGATGCGGCTACAAGACTCGAGAGTTTAAGTTTAGTTGGAGAATATGGCGTTGAACGCGAGCTAGTTTGGTATAGAAGCTTCCTTATCTATTGATGAATGGCGCGCAACGCATTGGAGTTCGGATACGTCATCCCTGATAGGAATATTCTATAGTCGCTTGTAGTTCTTACTATAGAGGGCGACTACCATATAGCACCAAGGCAACCGTTTCCAAGTGCCTCGGTCGTTGCCCAGGATCAGCAACTTCAATACTATATTTAGGAACATCTGTGAGCCGCTATATGGCACACTTTTTCTTTATTAAAATGTAGCTACACGTGTTATTCTGTTAAAAGAAATATCACACGTATATTGCACGGAAGTTTTACGGGATTCGTATATGGTGGTGTTTGGACCCAAGCGAGTGTGTATAGATGAACATAATAGGCAAAAACTTTTGCCGCGGACGTGAACACAAGTGGAGAGAAATTGACGACATTAAACACTATCAAATCAGTCATATAATATTTCTCTTCAGTTGTATTACGCTTGATCATTTTTCCTTCTACGCGAAAACCATACTAACTATATATCTCAGTTGCCATCGTCCATTACTGAACTCTACAGCTTCATCAATGAAAAGTTTCGAAACATGTGAATATATAATTATTTCTGCAAAACTGTTATGAAGCAAACGATGCAGCAATACTGTGTGGTTTAGAAGACAATAGAAATCCTGCATAACAAAATGGCGACAGTGTCAACCACCGCTTACACCAGAAAAGGTCAGTAAAAATTTGAGTGATGAAAAGAAATGAAGCTATATAACACACATTCAGATGGCAGGTGTGGCAAGCCTGCATGCAGAAGTCGGCCGCCAAGTGCGGGGTGTGTTCTGTTGCTCGGTCGAACGGCAGCTTTGCAAGCTTCGGGCGCTTCGTATTCACAACTTGTTTTTGCTATATTTGTTTCGACTAGTGGCTAAGAAAGAGCAAGGTGCATTAGGCTTTGGTTGCATTAAATCTACTGAGGGATAGATGTGTCTCAATTTAATGCACCATTTTCAAAGGTACTCTCACATCCTCTGCTGAAGGCCCTGCCCGACGAGTCGTTCGACCTGCCGTTTTCGGCGAGAGATAAGTAAGTTTTGTATGCTCGAAGTGAATATATATGAGAAAACGACATTGCACGTTATTTCCAACCTGATATTTGATTCTATTTACGGAAAAACAGGACACGAATAACAAAGTGTAAATACGAAACTATAGGGAAATTGTACGAGAAGCTCATTTTTCTGTATTCAGTGGACATGCAACTAACAAATCCGACGTCCAATTAGGACAAGGAAATCAAGCATAAAAGACACTGTTTTTGGTGTCTTAACAATACTTTAATGATTCTCCCTTAAATTCATATCAATTTAAGTTGAATAGAAATCCCCCTTTTCGTCGATGAGATCCGTACCCGCCACGTTCGAATTACGCAACCTTCAAATTGAATTGCATTCAATTTAAGTGGGAATCATTACAGCTAACAAACTACAAGTAATGTCCCCTAAGCTTTCCTTGGCATAATTACCTCTCGGTTTCATTCGTCCGGTATATTTATAGTATCAATTCTATTTAGATCGATAAACAACAAATATATAAACGTATTTTTATACTTTTGTTGAACTATAATATCGTGTTCCTCGTAATAATATTAAGCCAATTTGACGCACTTACTTTATAAATTGAGTCGCACCTGAAGTGCGCGGTTTCAATTCCTGACATCGACGACCGCACTTCGTTGGGTGCGAAGTGCGAGAACACCCACGTCTGTACAGAACATAATTAGAAGCCGCTTAATTAACGCTTAGTAGCCTGAACTAATCCGAAATCAATTCGGGCCACACCTCAACACGTCAGCGTTCGTACATTTTTTCTTTCGGTCATCAACCAACCCCCAACTTTGCATTATGTGAGTGTTTGCTTTCCTCTTGCTTCTCTATGCTTCACGCTGTCGTGACGACATGAAGTCGAACTCTCAATTACACCCGGAAAATAAAGCCGAGATACTATTTTAAATATAGGCGGTATCACCCTTACTACCATGCTAAGCTAGTTCAGCATTGCTTTAGAATGGAGATGCTGTAGACTGTGGAAATTGTTTTCCGGTGAGTGTGAGGTTGATTACGACGTGTGCGGATGAATGACATTACCCTTTCTGCGGGAGATATTCATGCACAGTGTTTGCTGTCATTAATAAAAAAATAACTTGATCATGTTGTACAGTTTATCAATGTGATCGAAGACAAGCTTAACTAAATATTCACCATAACCGTTTTAAGCGAAAGTTTTCGCGGTCAATTAAGTAGCACGATAGGCACAGTGATGCTACTGTCTTTCTAATGATGATATATGAGGTTTAACGTCCCAAAAACTATACTGTCTTTTTAGTTTGCAAGCGTAGCTTGGGTGTTGTAAGCCATGTGGATTTTAGACTGGTGGTATACAAGCAACCGTAAACCTGATTAAAACGTAAACTAGAATCAGCGGAAAGCCCCCAAAATACGGATATACACCCTGGCAGTGCACTGTTGTACAGTGCGTAAACTGTTGCAAAGATTGGTGGACATAACGGTTTCTCTTGCCGTAAAAGTAACAAGAGGAAGAAGCATCGTGAGGCCTCTTATCGGATTCTGACATCTTCATGAATGCGTCAGCACCTCGTAAAACCGCTTTTAACGCAATCGTTTACCTCCCAAAGCAATCACGTTGCACGAGAACCGCCATACAAACCAGAACAATCGCAGCTCCGCCTTAAGGCAGAGCTGGCTTCTTCGTTTTCCGTTTTTCTCCTCGGATGGAAAGACCGCTTAGCGCTTCGCCATCTTTCTTCTTTTAAGCGGCCGTAACTTCTCCGCAGAGACGGACGGGAGCGATTACGAAAGCGCCCTCTAGGCACGCACGTAGTCTCTCTACAAGCGGTGCCGCATGCCTCGGACAGTGGATTCGGCTTCGAACAGGCCACTCATTTTACCTAATACGCGATACAATCTAACGGGAGCCGCCGCTCGGCTTAACCTTGTCCCCCCCTGCTATCTTCTTTCTCGGCGGCCGACTCTCCCATTATCCCTCTTTGCCCTCGATATATGATGGTCGCGATATATTTCAGCTCTCCTCTCATGCTCTCTCTCTTAATTGTGATAAAGAAGAGGCATAGGAGAGGCGGACGGGCGCATAGCGCCACTCTCCACTGAAAGAGAGGCTCGGAGCCGAAAAATGAATACATCGAAAGATAGCATTTCCCATAGAAATGACAGTATAGAGACAACACTGTCGAGGAGAATGGGTGAGGGTGGCCAAAGGGAGAACCGCGAGAAAGGCGGCAAAGCGCAAACTGACCACTGCCGCGCTCCCACGAAGCTCAAGCGGCGCTGTCCGGGGTGCTCGAAGCGCGTCCGGCGCGCGGCGGCGCAGCGAAGAGGCGCATGCGCAGACGGCGCCACAAACCGGTTGCGCTCTCGGCGGGCGACGGGGGAAGGTGGGGCTCTCCAATCTGCAGTCGTGGCGTCATTAATTACACGTCTCGGAACTGTCGCCCGACCGACCGCAGTCTCTCCTCTTTTCTCCAAATTGGAATCGCCTCCGATCGTCGCGGTCGATACCTCGCGGCGGCGGCGCAGCCAGGCACCACGACGTGCACGAGACCGGCGCCCTCTCGCACGAGCCGCGTGGGCTTCGTGGGCAGATGGCATTGCGTGCATATTTTTGACGGCAGTGGTCACTTAAACCATGCGTACTAGGGCACAAAACATAAACGACCACTGAAACTCTATCGTACTTATCAAGCAAAACTCACGTGCTATATTAGAAAAAAAATCGTAGAAACACAATTCACAAGAATATATATATATATATATATATATATATATATATATATATATATATATATATATATATATATATATATATATATATATATATATATATATATATATATTGATAAGAAGTATCACTACCAGGAAATACAAGAGAACCACAAACTAACGGCCTCACCGAGCGCACAAACCGAACGTTGATCAACATGTTCTCAATGTACGTCGCCTCCGACCACAAAAACTGGGATGAAGTTTTACCATTCGTCACGTACGCCTTCAACACGTCGAAACACGAAACGACAGGCTACAGCCCTTTCTATCTGCTCTACGCTCGCTCACCCCGACATACGCTGGACAGCATCTTTCCTTTTATCGTCCATGACGATTTAACAATTGCGGAAACTTTGTGTCATGCGGAAGAGACACGTCGACTTGCCTGCCTACGTACACTGGCAGCGCAAGAGTCCTCCAAAACTCGCTACGACAGTCAACACAGGCATGTGACCTATGCCCCCGGTGATCTAGTGTGGGTGTGGACCCCAATACGCAGACGTGGCTGGAGCCAAAAGCTACTGGCACACTACGCCGGTCCTTTCGTGATACTCCATCGTCTCAGCGAGGTCAACTATGAAATTGCACGTGTCACCACTAGTGGCCGACGTTCATGCAAGACAGAGGTGACGCATGTTGCACGTCTGAAGCCGTTTACACGAAGGATGCAAGAATTACTCGCCCAGAGGGCTTCGTCTGAGACCGGAGGAATGATAAGAAGTATCACTACCAGGAAGTACGAGAGAAGCGCGGGTAGAGAATGAAGATGACGTTGCCTCCACTGCGATCCCTCTGAGTGGGTGCGAGCTATGGTGGTGGAGATTATCATCATTATACGCTGATCGCGGACTCAGGGCCCATTAAAAAGACCCATTAATTTACCTTGCCTTGTGTAACAATATATATATATATATATATATATATATATATATATATATATATATATATATATATATATATATATATATATATATATATATATATATATATATATATATATATGAGAGAAACAAGTGCATACTTAAGGGCTCATTTTTCGTGTTTACGCAATATTAATTAGATCTAACGGACAATAATGCCAAGGAAAGTATAGGAAAAGTTATTAGGCCAATTGTAATGTAAATGAGAAGAAAGAAAAGTGGGTGAAAACATAACTTGCCATGGGTAAGATCCGAACCTGCGACCTTCGAATAACGCGTTATTCGAATGTCGCAGGCTGTATACGAGGGACTATTGGTCAGCTGCCAGTAAGTAATAAGTTCACGTGCTACGTCACGCCAAACAGGCTCATAAAGAGTGTGCCACACTCGCTGCCATGGTTACTAGTGGCGCTGACTGACACTCCCACGTTTAAATTGACATAGATACCCAATAAAGTGGCTGGGGGGATAGCTGTCGTGGTAGCTCAGTGGTAGAGCATCGAACGCGTTATTCGAAGGTCGCAGGTTCGGATCCTGCCCACGGCAAGTTATCGTTTCACCCACTTTTCTTTCTTCTCATTTACATTACAATTGGCCTAATAACTTCCCCTATACTTTCCTTGGCATTATTGTCTGTTAGATCTAATATATATATATATATATATATATATATATATATATATATATATATATATATATATATATATATATATATATATATATATATATATATATATATATATATATATATATATAGAACTTGAAGGGAAGGCACGACAGGTCTGGGTATTTTCTATATTGAAATAACTTGAAGATAGCACATAAGAAAAGGATCGTATTTACTAACGTTTCGGCCGTGGCACGGCCTTCGTCAGAGGGGACCTGACGGGGACATGAATACATATATATATATATATATATATATATATATATATATATATATATATATATATATATATATATATATATATATATATATATATATATATATATATATATATAGAAAAGGAACCCGTCCGATGCTTTCATTTATGCCAGAGTGAGGAGTGTTCAATTTGTTAATGAGGTAAGTTTTGTGAAGTTCTCGGCCAAGAGGACTTTTAAATCCAGACTGTGTTACTGTGGCCTTGATTTTTTTCGGTGGAATGACCTGGCATCTGGGCATGCTCTGACAGTAAGAGAAGAGTTAGGTTAGAAGAGTGGGCTCTGTGATTGTTAAAACATAACCTTAATGACGTTTTGCTTGGCCCGATGTATTGTTTGCGCGGCACGTGGAGCACTCAAGCATGAAGATAACATTGGCGCTGTCTGATTCTCAGAGAAGAAGGTAATCGATTCCCTGTAATGTTAGTTAATTACTCATATTAAGGGCTATTCTCTAAGCTACATTTAATCTTATAAGTGTAAAACATATGTCGTTAGCTCGTGCCTCAAGTGCATATTTAATGTGAACAACAGTGTGAACAACAATGTGAACAACAGTGTGTCCAGTGTTGAAGAAGTAAAGGAGAAGCTGTAAAATTGTAAGAAAATGTCGTATATGTTTGGACTTCACCTATTTTAACCTTACACGAGGTCTTGTAAATTCTCGCCACATATAGTTCTGAATTGTAAGTAAAAGTGCGCGAATTACATTCTATAGCGTGTACAATGTGTGTTTCAAATTCCTCACCAACAGAACGTATACGGTGCGTCAAGCAAAGTCGCCCATAGCAGCGAAACGGGCCATATCATTGACGGAACTGTGATCGCAATATTTCTATGCCCACATGAAAATCGTTCTATAGCAGTTATACAAAAAATATACTTTTTTTTCATTTGAGACGTTTCACAAGATCCCCGCCGCAGTGGTCTAGTGGCTAAGGTATTCGGCTGCTGACCCGCAAGTTGCGTGATCGAACCCGACTGTGGTGGCTGCATTTTCAATGGAGGCGAAAATGCCGTAGGCCCGTGTGCTCAGATTTGGGTGCGTGTTAAAGAACCGCAGGTGGTCGAGGTTTCCGGAGTCTTCCTCTATTTTGAGACGTTAAAACCCACTTATCATCATCATCATCATCATCATCATCAGATTTCACACTTGGACGAATCGGCGATAGTGCATTTCCACGTGACGCACCACGGTGATGGAAGATGTCTTTTCTTTCTACAGCTCAACCACTCAGCCGACAGCTATGTTTGACTACGTAGGTGGTTCGATTTGTCTAGTTTGCTTTCCTGCCTGTGATGTCGCTGGAGGGGGGGCTTTTGATTTCGCGGAAAAGAGGCTCGTCATGTAACACGAGTTTCATGACATTTCAGAGTGCGAGCCCGACAGCTCGCCTCGTATTTCTAATCATGGTCGACATTCCAATAGGTGTCTCTATACTTAATGCTTGTTTCCTACAGCATTACGTCAAAATGTTGTTTCTTTTCCAGTAATGCACTCATATGTTAATGTATACTTAACCGCGCCATTGTCACATAATGCTAAACGGAATTAGATATACGTGTGTGCAGTCTGAAAGCACACGGGTAGAAAAGTGTTCGCACAGAACAACCCGCGAAGGGGCTAAACAGCTCCTGCTATGACACTTATATGTGTGGCCGATCAGATCCGATTAATCATATATGATCCCTAAGCCTCGGTATTGGAAAACTTAAGCTCTTGATTTTGCCGGCCCACGCAGTATATGCTGAGCCCTTGCTCCACTGCACTGCCTAGCGTATCCACTCAGCAGAATATTTTTGTTCGGTAATGGAGAGAAAACGTTAAGGACCGCGCTGCGTCGTAAAACGTAATTATGTCTTCCACCCCTGAACAGCTTAGCATTCTCTACGATTTAATGAGCCCGGCTCATGCGGCGGTTTTTTTCCAACAGTGGCTTCTGCGGCTAGAGAACTCGCACAACGCGGGGCGTTGTGTCAGTGTATACCGACGCAAACTGCGCGCAGCGTCAACAAACCCTCTTTTCTCGGCAAGCACGTCAAATGTTTCAACTCTTTTTCTTCCGGAGCGCAACGGCCCATACAAACGCGTCGGATTGTACGGAGTGCGCAAGGAAAGCCGATCACCGCGCCCTCCTCGGCTGCATCGTGGCCTTTTTAGCGAGCAGTATAAATCTCCGGTGGGGGCATTCCAATAACCCAGGCGGCGCCACGCTTCGAACACGGCTCGTGGAAGCGGCGCGAAGGCTTCCCCCAATTAGTTTCTCGAAGAGGAGGCCAGAGTGCGGACATCGGAGAGGAGCGGGCGAGATTTCAACAGAGAAACGCCATAAGCAGAAGAGAAATGCTCCAAAGAGGAGAACGTATCGCTGCTCTGCGAAGCCGCGGTTGCACCACGTCCGGCCGCCGAAAGCAAGAGTCTTTGTATTTCGCCTTGTTTTCTTTTTGCCGGCTCGGGCACACGTTAGGCCGCACAGAGTCCGCGATGCTCGTTTGGAAACTTGCGATGGCGCCGCGTCGAGTGTGGAGGAAAAGCCCTCTTCGCGACGCCATAAATCGGCGCCCGATGAGCACGCCGGGGTCAATAAGACACCTTGTTTGGCGGCGGCGCCAACAGAGTCGTTGCGCAGGAGGCCCCCCTTTCGGTGGTTTCGCGCGATGATGCAGGGAAGACGGCGCGACGCCATCCGGTGTGTTACGCAACTGCGTGTTGTATCACTCCGCAGTTGCTTCTCACTTTGCAGTTGCTTCTCACTTTCGTTGCCTTATGTTTCGACCATCCTCGGGTACGTGACTGCGGGCGCCAGCTGGGTGGACAACTTACATGCCGAACGTTACCACGAGATGACTTCTTTGTAGAGCTGATACGCGCGTATGCCTCTATGCCGAAGATCTTTAGTAAAAGGTCATGTGGTTATATAGTATGATTTCACCATGCTAGTGTTATAACAGTGAAACTATGCGTATAGTGACACAATATTGATTGATCAAGCAATCAATTAATGAATCAATCGGTCAATCAATCAGTACATTGCAGGAAACCTGCCAACTGTAGGGCCAAAGTGCCAAATCTCTATGGGGCTAGAAAATTGGGCGATTTCGAAAAACGAGGGATGTAAATCTGTCTACATTCTTTGTCATCGGCAACCTTTGCTGCCAACCTCATTTACAGAGATTTCTTGGTGTTTTTACACATGATCATGTATACGCATGAACACTGCCTCGCGCGACTGTGATGTGCTTGTTGTGGTAGAAAGTATACGTAGGGAAAAAAGTGCTCGAATCTCGAAGGTGATACTGCATTGTTTCGCTTATTAAAGTAGGGTGGGGTAAAATGCGACAAAAATTTTAACATAGGAAATACTTATGTTTATGTCACTCCTTCCAATTAAACATCAACTTTCCTTCGGGTACTAGGTATGCGCTACATAAATATTGCTATTGTGCCACCGTTCAAAACATTATTTTAAAAGTAAATAAGAAGACTCTCCAGATGTCTCAATTTGCTCCAACCTGTGGGGCAAAACAAAACAGTGTGCAAATCTCACATTCCTTCCCTTTTTCGCAGTTTAAGGACTTGAAATTCAAACAGTGGGCCCTTACGCAGTCTTAAGTAACCCAGCCCTTGGACTGCACGCATCGAATCTGGACAGAACGCGGTGTTGTGTTGCTGCGAAATTCCTTGCAAATCGAACGCTGCCAGTCCTTCTTTGTGCTAATCTTGTCTTTTGTTGAACGTTTGTCCCTCATCGGATTATTCAATAATTGGATACTAGAGATGTCTTGACGTATTTTCTTCACCTCTTTTTTGCCGTTTTGATGCAGAACTGCTCAGGCGTTTCATGGTTTCTAACTTCGTCCTCCGGGCCTTGTGAGGCAATAAATTAAAAATTGTGCTAGATTCAGACTTTCTAGCACTTTTTTTATTCATTTAGGGTATTGAAGAAAAGTGGTCAAAGCTCATTCCCAAAACATGTGTGAGAGCGACTTCACTTGGAGATTCCGCCATTTCTTATGCGGCCTTAGCATCCTTGGGAACACGGAAAAAGCTCGATGCAGCGCGAATGGAGGGAGTCAAGTCCTGAATGGTAGTCAGTGCTTTTTCATGTCATTTTCCTCCCATAAAGCTCTATATGATATTACCTTGTATGCCCGAACCTTTCTAAACAAATAAATATAATTTATATTAAGCGTAAGTTAATTATTCAATTAATAAGACACTCACGAAGGCAATTAGGTGCCTTTTTGTGGCTTTTCACCTCGCTCACATGCCAGAATTTTAAACAATGCGCTTTGTCTGCGACCACCAAATGAACGAAACTTCTGCTATTATGTAGCTTTTAGTCTAAAGTAACAAAATAAATATTTACGTTGGTGTAATGACTCAAGAGTAGCTTGATGCGCGGATACAAAAACTTGGCCGAGCAGAATTTCACCCCCTTTTGACAGGGCACAAACACACTGGCACCAGCCACGGAATTTTTTTTCCGTGCGAACGCGGTGAACAATTGTCAACTTTGACACATGAAAGGATAGACAAGGACCAGTACTTATTGCTGGGAAAGAGAAACAAAGAAAACTAGTCTTCGTATTAGCTACTACAGAGACCGGCTATGTCAAAATATCACGATTCGCCTCGCGTCTCATTTCACCCCACCTTATCTTACATGAAATGTAGCAGAATATCTGGCCTCAGTGTTCATTAACTCCAGCGTGGAACATTCAAGATGACTCTTGGAGCCGGAAAACTAAGCAGCCTGCAGCACGGCAGCTTCATCATACGTGTTGACCAACCAGTGACTTAAGAAAGTAATTGAAAAAGCCGTGCGAGGAAAAGCAACACTAAAAGGTCATCTGAAAATGTGAGCCAGGTTTAGCTAATTAGATGAAAGAGAAAGAAAGCCTTATCTGCTTAAGTTCTCGAAATTTACTAAACCGACCTTAATACAACCTCATGATGCAACGTCAGCAACCGCCTGCGGCCGCACGTTTCAGTTTCGCAGGTCAACTATCTGTACGGAGTGTTTGGACGGGGATTTATAACGCGATATGGCGTTAAAGAAATCGTTTCGCAGAAATTCCGGCGTCGGTGTCGGTGCTGGCGTCGTTGGTTGAGAGCGAAAAATCCTCATCTTCTCTGTCACCAAAAAATTGAGCTAGATGCGAATAAAATAAATATTAAAAATTTCTGGGTACGTGTAACGATCGACTTCATGCCGTTTGGGTGGCGAACAAGCGTTCCACCACAAAGCCGTGATATTGAAACTGCCATGAAAAAGAAAACGCTATTAGAATTTCACATCAATTTCAAGTAGTGGTTAGGGGGTGGCATACCAAGCCCGTGCACCCCCCCCCCCCCCCCGGATTTCTTCGCGATAGCATATGGATCACAAAATGATGGTCCGCCACATCTGCCTGCTGCACGGTCTCCTTTTCATTTTGAAGGGACCCCCCTCCCCCCTAAAACAATTTCTGCCTTCGATTATGGCGAAAGGAGTCTGTTTAACGCATCATATATTTAGATTTTATTTTTAGAAACTGGCGCTGTCTTTCGAGACTTGTTCGGCCTCTTCGTCAATGGGTGACTCAAGAAAAGGTCGAACGGGCCTCGAAACGTAGGTCAGTGTATAAAACTAAGAATTAAAACCTTAAACTTGGCTGGAGAGTCTGTTATTCTCACAATTTTACAAAGCCAAAGAAATGTCTGTCAAATATGCTTAACGTTTTTATATTCCTATTTAATGCACATTTACCTGACTGATTTGATTCAACCAGCGTATCTCCCTGCAACTGCTTGTTGATTTTGTCCAGTTTCCCATGGTGAATGAACGCAGTTATTTGACTGAAAAAAAAAAGCAGACAACGTTCGAAATTGCAATGATGGCCTTCCCGGAGAGATGAAGCTGCAGTCGTAATAGGCCTAAATTAGTTCAGCACGGACATAAATGCTTTGCTTTCTTTTCATTTCCTAATCCCTGTCCACGTGCAGACAACAACATCAAACCTACCGCGTTTCTAATTGGCTTCTTTGTATTATTTTTTTCAATTCCTTCCTCCTCCTGAACCGGGTTTAATGCACACGCGCCAATGAAAAGTAAGCCGTAATGAAGTGGATACACAGCGCTTGCTAGTAAATAGCTTGCCAGCTGTGAATAATACCGTATATTAAGCCGCGTGCACAAGGCTAGCATGCGAGCACGTAAAGAAAAATGAAATGAGTACCAGTACAGGGCTGATAATAGAAGCGCAGTCGAGGCAGAAAACTTCCCGACGAAGAGGCAAAAATGCAGCCCGAAAAGTGGCGCGGAGAGAAAGCGGCCTGCTGCCGTTCAGTTCAAAGCGCTGAACGAACTTGACACTGCCACTGATTTTTACGGCCATTTTACTGCGCTTTTATCTGGCGCGTGTCATCAAAGCCCCCCCGAGCTTGAATAAAAGGTGTCGCTTCATTCTTCTTTAATGTTTTCGCCGAAAGACGCCCTCGCACGCGAGGACATAAAACGGGGGGGGGGGCCCCCGTGGCGATTCCTCGAAGAAAAGAAACGAACGCTTCGTGCAAGTGTAGAGAAACGCCCGCCCCGTTTCAGCGCTGGGACCGTGTGTAGCGCCATGTAGTTAAGCTGATTAACGTCGTGCTAACAAGGGAGGAGAAAGAAAAGCGATTGAGGACATTTTATTTTTCAAGATGCTGGGTACCAGAGAGCTTTAGTCCAGTCGATCATTATAACAGGAAAAAGAAGTGTCATGTGAGTTTTTATCTACCCATTCATTTCACACTCGTAATAGATTGTGCACTAGTTCTCACGTTAACTGACTATATTTTTGTTCAAGTGAACAGATGGCTGAATGAACAATGCAATTCTGAAGCATTGAGAAATAACGGCGCCACCCCAAATTTCTTGACGTGTACATAGCAGCACGATAACAATAAGCCTTTTTATTTAAAAAAAATAAACGTGAGGTGTCTGTTCGGCATTATCGTCGAATAACGTGCGTCGCCGAACCCTCGCGCTTTCATAAAGTGACGTGAAGGGTCCGACTCAGTGAAGGTATGAGGCAGAATTGCCGCCCCCCTTTAGATGAGTAAAGGGAAGAGTGGGTTTCCACCCCCCCCCCCCCTCTTTCCCGATGCCGCTGATGTTAGGGATCACGAAGGCAGTATTGTTGAAATTTTCCCACGAAGTCTCTGTCTCTCAGGGCCAGCGCAGCACCCCTAGTTTTTTTTTTTCTCAGGTGGCCAGTCATTTTGTCAGTTCGCGAATTTTGTGTTGGGGCAAAAACGACACTGTTTTATACAACAGCCTTTAATTGAGAAGCTGCTGTCGCTCAAGTGCAATTAACGCAACAGCCTTCTCAGTGAAATGTATGTTGTGTGCAGCATTTATTTATTTATTTACAAATACTACGATTTTTCAGTTCAAAAATCATGGGAGGGTGGTACAAATGTTCGACAATAGGTCTACACATTCAAACCAACTGTAAAAGTACAAATGTGAATGTACAACGCCCTGGTTTAAAAAACTCTGTATACTTCAATAAGAATAAAGTATAACATATAACATTGATTGATTGATATGTGGGGTTTAACGTACCTAAATCGCCATGTAGTGGAGGGCTCCGAAAATGTCGACCACCTGGGGCTCTTTAACGTGCACTCAAATCTGAGCACACGGGCCTACAGCATTTTAGCCTGCATCGAAAATGCAGCAGCCGCACTCGGAATTTGATCCCGGGACTGCGGGAGCAGCCGAGTACATTTGCGACTAGGCCACCACGGTGGAGCAATAACCTAATGCAGAGTAAGATGATGCATAATAACACAATACGCATAATGCATGTTACAGACTAAACAACAATTGCTTAGAGCAAATACCATACATTTTTAGGTGAGGTTGCTTTCAAACAATGGCAGTGCGTTATGTAACACGATATTATTTACAAGGTTATTCCAGTCATTAACAATTCTAGGGAAGAATGAATACTTGCAGCAGTTAATCCGTGAAAATAGAGGAGCTATCGTTTTACGGTGTCGCTTGCGAGTGATATAACCGGAAGAGATAGTACTGAAAGATGCCTGCAGTGTTAACATTTAAGTTGCCATTTATTAGGAATTGAAAGGAAAACTTTAGGGGGCAAATGCAGTTTCTGTTCACAATAGATATGGTAGTATAAACAGTTTAGATACTGATGTTTTACATACCGTAAGAGTTACAAAATGTAAGCCTTTCTTTTGCACTTTTTTCGAGTTGATTAATCAATGGATCACATATCACGGTATATTCCAACATTTGAAGAACGAGTGATTTATATGCTATCGTGCTTTCAGATGGGGTATAATACTTTATGGAATTGCCAAAAAAAATAACAGTTTATGTAATCGGGTGCCTGTAATCATGCCAATGTGTTTGTTCCACACAAGATTATTATTTATGTATAATCCAATGCATTTATATTGTGAAACATATATTCGAGTGATGCTGTTAGTGTTGTATTGATAACATGATGGCTTTTTCTTTAGTGTTATTTTCATATAGACGTTCTTGTTGAAATTAATTGCATTTCACCCTTACCGGTACCAAAAAACTGCCTTGTTAAATTTATTATTCATCCTTATTTGATCGCTAATACACGAAACTTTCATGTATATAGAACGCACAACCATCAGCATATAACCAAAGTTACATCTACAAAAAGGTCAGTGATTATGCCATTTATAAAAAAGAAATAAAAGTGGTTCGCAGACTGAGCTCTGAGGTACGCCAGAATTCACAGGAAGTTTACTGGAGCAGCTGTCATCAGGTGAAACAAATTGTCTGTTTTAAAGGTATACCTTGTATCCATACTATCAATTCATATAGTTGTTTCAAGATATATGACATTTTGTGACGTATTTTTAATGCGAGACGCCTTTGGAAGTCCATAAAAACTGCATCCAGCTGTTCACGTTCATTTAGTGTGGTAGCGAAATTGTGGATGGTTTCAACCACCTGCGTAGGGGTTGAATATCCGAGTCGAAACCCGTGTTACACTCTTGTTAGTATACTTCGTGCTCCTCAAAAAAATTTAACATTGTGTTTTTAAAGTATGCGCTCTATGATTTCAAGCTGTTGAGGTTAACAAAGCTAGTCGATGGGGTTTTATTGGCGTTTTTCACCTGCTCTGTGTAGAGGCTTTATCGGGCAATCGTCCAGTCCCCAGAGAGCACACCTTTATTCAGAGACATAATATACAATACATACAAGTACTTCACACACTACTTTGCACTCTGTTTTAGAAGACATTCGGTATCTCACCTGGTTCAACGTATTTTATTACATCCAGATTTAATGATGAATTAAAGATACCCTCTTCAGAAATGGTCGCTTATGATATTCAAGGTAGGTTTTCATCGAAATGTGGTGATTATTATTATTTTTTGTATAGACACTGATGAAATAGTTAATAAAGTTTGTACAAGCAACGTCGTCGTCTCTCTCTCATTTTCCATCTAAAAGAATTGCGTCGGTATAGCAATGCCTTGAGTGACCTCGTTCCAAAATTTAATAATAAATTACAGTAATTTTTTTGTCAGAGTACTTTTGTTTGTCACTAAAAGTGTTGTTCTTAACATTGCTCGCGTCTATTGCAAATCACTGCTTTAAAATTTGAACTGTTCGCTTTGTTTGACCCCCCCCTCCCCTTTTTTTAACCATTACAACTTCCGCTTCAGCTGTAGTGTCTCTCTTGTTATCTAGAGATTGTGATTATCTGTTTTCTATCAAATGACGAGATGAAACTCTGCTGCACACAATCTTGAATTATTTTCAAAAACATAGCCACATTTCTTCAAGGCTACGATTACCTGCATTGTAGTGGTTGTATTGAAAAGCCAGGACATAAATTATTGATTAATTACCTGCTCTTAAAAAAGGGAAATTATTTCATACTATCTGCTGATTAAGTACACCTCAATTTAGTGCCAGTACCACAGCCTTGTGATCTGATATGCCACTTTGACGCTGCACGAGATGCTTCTTTTTACTTTGCCCATAAAAGGATATATATCTAGGCTCGATTCCGTTCCCTTATTTCTTCTAGTAGGATCAATAAGTATTCGCGTCAGACTATATTTAAACATGAAATCGGATATTTCAGTATTTTCATGTTTACCTATTCTTAATTAGCTGGCATTCCTAAAGATTCGAACTATATAAGTACAAGTTTCAATGCGCTACATCCCCTAGAGAAAATTCTCGTATGAGTGCCTCTTAATAATACCCTGCATAAACACATATGAATCATATGTGTTCTCGTATGATCATACGAAATTATTCGATATGCGTCATACGTGTCACGTGAAATTTTTCGATGGGGTCATTATTAAGAATATTACGCTGCACCTATTACTATCCTCACGAATCATCAGCATCCCCGAAATATACACATATTCTAGTATCTGCTTTTTACACCTGTAATCGTGTATTTTTTTAATATCTTCAGCTTCATGCAAAAGTAATCTGCGAAATATCCCGTTACGTCAAAGACAAATGCATCTCAGTGTTGCTATCTGAGTCTTTCAACACGTGCATTTTGATATCTGTATTGGCTACATCCATGACTATCAGTGCTCAGCCCTGGTGCCTATATCGAAGAAACCAGAGTTTTGTGTGATTTCTGCTGCACGCGTTCTGTGTAAAGCGACAAGTGTGCAGATAGTACACCACATGTCTCTTCCTTTAGCAGGCACTTGTTTCTGGCGAATCCGATCGAGTCCCACTCGGGTCACTGAAGACATTTCCGCTTACAAAAGAAAAAAAAAAGAAAACGATTGTGAGGTCAGGCTCTCACGCAAGATTACACTAACTAAAGAAAGTATTGACTGTTTAGCTGTGCGTTATTCTGGTCTGTGTGGGTTTCTTTCGCTGTGAGATTGTTCACTCGGCGCGACGTTGACTATTTAATCAATACATGCAACAACTAGCCCAACAGCGAGTTCTACTAAATGTGTAAATAAAACTACGTTTTTTTTTCCGAAAGGTGAGGGCTCGTGAACCCAACTAGCTTGGTTCAGTTACGAATTGTCAGCGGCGAATAATTGGGGAGGAATGTTTACCAAAATAATTATAAGGGCAACCGATGTCGCGCTTACAGAGAGGCTGAGACAGAAAATAGCTGTCAGTCTGCCTTGGTTCTACTGAATTTGACTTTTAGTTGGTTTATTTACCTCATATGGTTACAGTGTGACGGCTTTGGAGGGGGGGGGGGGGTGGAGTGCTGCAATAAATAGTTTTACAAACACCATTCACAGGTTTACGGTGGCAAACAAGACGGCAAGAGCAAAATGCATTTCAAAGCAAAATCCCGCAAAAAACAATGAAATAATCAATGTAAATGTTTAGGCAAATAATCGAGAATGTTTGGCTAGGAAAGCGTAAAACGGCTTATTTTCATCATCTACTGAAGTAAAACCTCGCAGTGTGTGCTGAATATCTGTCAAAAATATTGTACGTTTGAGAACGCATTCAGATGTTATTGACCAGAAAAAAAGCTTTCGAAAAGAACACGATCAGGAGCTCCTTTATAGCACCAATAAAAAAAAACTGAATCGAAGTTCTGTTGAGTTTTTACAGATACGACAAAAAGACAGAGTGTTCTTTAGGCTTTCCTGCTGAATATATAAACAAATATGTGGTTGCATAATAGCATACAATTCAACATCGGTAGACGAGAGCGCATTGGTCCAGTGGAAGCGTGCCTTCGCAGACGATAATATTATGCGAAACTATACATACATCAAGGTTCCCGAAAAGTTCGTCAAACCAGTCTCAAATGTAATACTGGCCTTCATTTGTATATGCATGGAAAATCCAATGTTTTAGCAGGTTTCAGCATCACACACATGTCACGACGTTATCCGCTCATTTTCTGCGCTTTAGTGAGGCGCAATGTCGGCCTGCGCATCACATCTCGCGACAACAAATTCATGCGCTGTTAGCACGCTGCAGAATTTATGAAACAGTGGCGAAATAGTGGCACTGCTCTGAAAGCATATAGAATTGCAAAGAGTTAGGATAGTTTTTAAGTACTTCTAAAATACAGCGTCTGCAAAGAAGGACACAATTGAGAAATGATGCAAGACACCAGAAATGCCGCCTAACCATGCAGTTCACATAAACTTTCAGAGCACGTAACGGCGCTAAAGGTTAAGTCAAGTTGAGACCTTCTGTTTTTGCGGGACTTTTCATCGGTGGTGAGTTTAACTGTAAGCTTGTCGCCCAATACGCACATGAAGGCTACCACGCGTGCATCAAATTTTCCCTGCTTATTTTTTCACCACTTTCAATTTCTCTTTCCCAGTCAACAGTCTGCATGATTCGTCATTTTGCATTGTCTTTGCTCTCTCTCTCTTTTGAGTCCGACTCTAGGTTCTCGTTTTTTTAGTTTATATTGAGACCACTGATGGAAATAGCGATCTTTTTGTTGTGGCCTCACTTTGAATTTCTATCCTAAGCTTATACGTTCGCCTGTACCCGTGAAGGGCAAGCACGCTCGTAATTCCATCTTAGAAGTGTGGCAGTTTGGACTAGATGATATGACATGACGATAGTTATAGCGCGAGAACAGAGCGACGACACAGAGACAAGAAGGACACGAGCGCTCGTGTCCTTCTTGTCTCTTTGTCGTCGTCCTGTTCTCGTGCTATAACTATTGTAATTGCAGCAGGTATCGTAACATAAAGTTGTCATTTCCAGCTCACATCTTAAATTACTGCGTCTGTATGGTCCCTTTGTATACTCGACAGACAACTTGTGCCAAATTCCATCTAGGTGGACCGTGCGTGGAGAGAGAGAAAAAAAAGTGCTTTCAACGTGATTTCTTTGACTGTAAAGCCATCATTGTCGCAGCTGATGGTTACTTACGAAGGCGAGGAGAAGAGGTACGTTTAGGACGAAGTTTAGATGACGAGAGTGGCACGAGGTATGGCGCGTTTGCAAAGAGAGAACGAGAGAAAAAAAAAGCAGCTTGTCGACGGGCGTGCTTGGGCGCCACACGGACTTTTTCGACCAAGGTGGGCGTACATTGTTCGGCGCTGGTGGCGCGAACACGAGCTCGTCAGAGGAGAGACGATGAGATCACGTCCCAGCGCCGAGTCAGCAGTGGCCGATAAAGCGCGGACGCTATTTCCTGGACGCGTCGATCAGGCGTCCTCCCAAGATGGCCCTCTCTTGTTCCGGTCGGGGAGGGTTATCGTGGCCGGCCCCCCCGAAGGATCGCGCGGCCCAGTCATCAGCTCATAAAACTCCATTAGACGGGGGAAATTGCTGTGTAAACGCTTATCTCTGGCCAGATGAATTGTATAATGGGTGCGCGCGACGTCTTATCTGAGAGCGCCCCCTCGAAGCCGTCGTCTGACGACTCCTTTATCGCCTCCTTTGCGCCCGGGGTTTTCTCCCCCAACCTTCGACGGGGAAGAGCTCCGCCGCCGCCAATTCGCCTCCGTGAGCGATAAATGAGCCCGGGGCTCGGCCGAGCGCGCCACCGCGCTCGCCGCTAATTGGCAAAGTGCGCCGGGCTCCTTCTCCTCCCTGCGGGAAAAGCCGCCTTCCTCCAGCGGCCGCCTAACGACCTGCTCGCCCGGGGAGGAACTGCGGAGAAACTTGCTCGAGTGCATTGCTGTGTCCGCACCGCATCGCCCGTGGCGCCGGCGTGCGACAAGGAGCAGCCGAGTAAGGAAACAAAAACGCGACGTGCATGTTTGCTTCCAGCGCCTATGTGATCGCTCTTTTTTTTTTTTTATCCCCCTCTTTTTGTGATTCTCATCTGTCGTGCCGAGGGCCCCTGCAGCGGCCAAGCGCGATCACGAAACGCATTACTGAAGGCGACGAGGCGCAGAGTATGATAAATAAATGATCCAAGCAGCATATCGCACAGGATGGGAACAAACTTGAAAAGAATGATAACCAACGCAGTGGTGTTCTCCTGAGTTTATTTTTTTTTAATTCTCGCAAGGCACAGCACTGCTATAGTAATAAAACATAGTTGGGATCATTACATGCATGTATCGTTCAGTCGCACGAAGTAATTGCCGGGGTTAAGCGTGACTGATAGCGCTTCCAGTGGAACGTGTTATGGCACGATGGCATGGGAAGTACGAGCGTCAGCGAGTCACACATCACCCATATCTATGAAATCGTTGGAAATACCCGGCCTTTGGAGCCTGCACGGCTCATTGTGTATAGGTGATGAGAGTTTGGCCGGTACAGCAGGTATTGTCAGTGAAGTTACGGTTGTTGCGGCCAAAACTGATAAGTGGCCACGGTATCGAATTTCTATTACTTTGATTAGATAAAGAAATTTCGGAAAGTTACTGTCAAAACAACGGGTCCATTTGAATTGAGGGGCATTTATGTGCCTTGCATTTTCTGGAGTCAAAGCAAGGCATCAAGTGAGGAAATGTTTTAAAATGTCACATATTTTATGTACCCACAAGGGTGTACAAGAGCGTTGTACTCACCTCTTCGTCGTCATCTCGTTCTGGTATCAGCTAACACTTTCGTGTTCCGCAATGCCCAATGGTCTCCATCAAGCTCCTGTTTCCCTTATTCGCATTTTCTTTCTGAGAATTGAGCAGGGCTGGTGGAAGTGCTTCATTTGCCACAGCATGTAAATGAACTGCCTCTAAGCATAAAGTGACGTAATCGTCGGTGATTTTTCTTCTTTTCGTGAATTATGAAACCAACACATGAAAAGGCCATTCGAGACAGTCGTGATGCCACGACGGAAAACTTGCGCATATACGTTTGTTGTTGTTATAACAGCGGAGCTGTTTGACCGAGCCGTAATCAGTCCAATACGAGCAAAATATCCGCGCCGCGGTGACGTCACTGTGTGTTGCCTAGCAACTGGTTGCATATCTTTGCACCTATCAAATCTATCACCACCAAATGCTATCACCATCATCAGTGCATCAGCTCAGCCGATACACGCTCACTTCGTTCGCTTCTTCGTCGCCTGCTCGGCTCTCATAACAAGTGCGCCAATTTGCCCGGTGTAGGATGCAATAACTCGGATGGGCAGGAGATAGAGAAGTAAATGTGATGCAGAAGGAAAAGTGGGGAGGAAAACAAATGTCTTGTTTGCTACCCTGCAGTTAGGGAAGGATTACGGAGAGACGTAAAAAGTATAAGGAACAGAAGAATGACAGACGGAGGTAAACAGAAGCACACGCAGACGCGCAAGCAGACACACACACACAAACGGGGGGGGGGGGGGCAAGAGAACTAGTATAGAGAGGGAGGAATAAAGAAAACTAAAGACAGAGATAAAAAGAAAAAAAAAGAAGTAGAGAGAAATAAAAAATAAACAAAAATATATAAACACGTAGAAAGAAGTAGACACACAGAGAAAGAAATACAAAGAACAGACACAATAGATAGAAAAACACAAAACAAGACATGATTGATTGATATGTGGGGTTTAACGTCCCAAAACCACCATATGATTATGAGAGACGCCGTAGTGGAGGGCTCCGGAAATTTCGACCACCTGGGGTTCTTTAACGTGCACCCACAAAACAAGACAGAAAGAGAGAAAAATATACAGCAAAAAGAACGAGATATAGACAGAAATATAGAGGGAAAGAGCAAGAGAAAATCTACAAAAAAAACTCAGACATGGAGCTCCGCTTTGCGGATATTGATGAAACAGCGAAGCTGGTGACAGGCATGCAGTGGGGTAGAATTAAGTTGTTCGAAGTAGTTTGTATGAAGTGAAATTAAGTTGGTGAATGAAGAAAGGGTGGGAGCAGTAGTTATGAGTTCTGGTAGTGGTGGGAGGAGTGACGCATATTAGCAGTGGGCTTTATTCCCTTTCTGTGGGTAAATCCCACTACAAACTACGACGATTCCCGAACATCAAAGCTTCGACCAAGAACTGGTTCACTGTTAAATATGGGACGCGAAAATTCGAGAGAACACGAGAAAGAAAGATGGAAATAATAATAATAATAATAATAATAATAATAATAATAATAATAATAATAATAATAATAATAACGGTGTTTAACGTCCCAAAGCCACCGCATGATTATGAACGACGCCATAGTGCAAGAATCCGGAAATTTCGACCACCCGGGGTCGAAATTTCCGGATTTTCGAATCTGGATTTCCGGATTTTCGAAATTTCGAATCCCAGCCGCCGCAGCTTGGATTCTATCCCACGACCTGCGGGTCAGCAGCTCAGAGAGATAGGAAGAGTGAGAAAGAGACAAAGCACGTGGGGAGAGAGAAAAAGTAATAGAAAGAGATAGTGATGAAAAACATAAAAGATAGGAAAAGAGAAAGAAAGAGAAAAATAAATGAAAACAAGGAAGGTCATCCCGCTCGGCTTTTCCTTCAGACTTCGCTGAACTTGGGCGAAGCACCATAAACTTTTTATTAGTTTATTT
Source organism: Rhipicephalus microplus (assembly GCF_043290135.1). Taxonomy (NCBI): domain Eukaryota; kingdom Metazoa; phylum Arthropoda; class Arachnida; order Ixodida; family Ixodidae; genus Rhipicephalus; species Rhipicephalus microplus. The sequence goes on along the minus strand of NC_134710.1, from coordinate 38,073,956 downwards.
TACACAACTTGCATAATATATCTCAGGTTACCCGGATAATTAAGTGAAAACTTCTGAGAGGCCTCACAACCGTCTATATAGTGACAAACCTGTTCAGCACAACAGGCACCCTTAAGACAATAGAAAGGAGTTGGTCACCTGGACATGCTATATATAAAATGTATGAAACTAAACAAAATTTACTAATGTTTCAATTTTTTAGATGTCACATGCACAACATGAAAACCACGAACCACAACACAACTTAATTCTCTCCAGCGACACAAAGCTCTTTCGCAACATTTTAAAGTTGAGTGAGTGGAAATGCCTCACTTGCAAACTTGCTCCATCCGCCACCTTCCCTGCCGTTTTCCTACCTCCATTTTTCAACATAATTTTCTCTCTGGTCTACTTGAAGCGTAGACGTACTAAGGAAGTCATCTTCGTGTCTGTTTACGCGAGCGACGCATTCGTCTAAAATTGAGTAGGTCGGCTCTCGGTCGAGTCATCATAACAGGGGTCTGCACACTGCCGAAAGCTGCGCCCCACGACAAAGCGTGCATCGTGCTATACGGGGAACGGTGCGCAAATATAAGTCTAAAAAAGGGCTGCCTGATTTCAACAGCCAGCGTGGAGCAATACGAGCTGCTTTGTGTGGCGCCCACTCTGCCGGGCTCGGCCACCACCGCGTTTATCGTGCGTGCGTATATAGCGAGGTGCAAGAAGGGCGCGATAGAGAACCGGGCGCTCTGATCGACCTGCGTGCGCCCGTTAATCGAGCCTCGGGAGCGTCAACACGGCTGGTGTCGCCTTTTGTGCGGCCCCGTGGCGTCCGTATCGGTTCAATTCCATCTCCCGGCCCCCGGCGCAGGCTGAGAGCCAATCCGGGCCCAAGGTGCCGTTTTTCAGTCGCCGCCGTCGGCAGCCCAGAGATGGGCGGCCCAGATTGGCCGGCCCTTTGTGCGGCCGCCAAGAAAATAGGCGTCCGTGTAATGGCAGAGAAAATTGAAACCTTCTGGCGCGCTCCAAGACGCGTCCCCGTCAAGTGCGCGCGGCGCCATCTATCAGGCGCGCCGATAGCGCTCCTCCTCGGCGTGGCCTAACGAACGCCAATTGCAGGTGCGCACCGGCAGTGAGGAAGAGAAACGCCGATAAGGCGCGCAGCTCCTTATGGCAAAATCAATTGATTCCGTTGGCCATTGTCGGCGCCAGATCGAATTTCAATTTCCGGACGGACAAAAGGCGCGCGGTCCGGCGCGCCTCTGGCCGTCACGCCAGACGACGCGCGGTTTTCAATCAGCTCCCAGTGGCGGCCGGCAATTAACCTAATGCGTGCGGTCGAAGCCATTCGATGCCGCGAAGAAGCAGCTGCCCTCGCGCGACGTCTAAATTAGGGCCGCCCTGTCAGCGCCGTAACTCAAAGCGGCCCCCGCTGGCGCGCTCGTAAACGTGCCGCTCGCTACTTTGTCCCGGCCGGCAATTTACGGGCCCCGCGGGGGTGCCCACCTGGTCCAACCCTTCCGCCGCCGACTTACCTGCGGCCACTCCCCGGCGGGCCACGTCGGTGCACCGCTGGGCGCGCGAGCAGCGTCGTATACCGCGACGACGCATACCGGTCGGCTCCCCCCACCCGCTGGGGCAAACAGCCGACGCACTGCAACAAAGTGCCGTGTCGTGACCGTGTTTCGACGGTACATTATGCGCCACCTGCAACGCCATGATTCGACTCCCGATTTATTTTCCTGCCCAACTTCGTCGTGTTACCCTGACCGGAATTCAGCTTGTACCGGGTCCGGCTTAGCAAGCCACCGTGCCAGGTCTGACACGGACCGTCAGCGTCGTAACGAATGCGCGGGGTGGCATGGGATGGTACTCTGCCTTCGTCCAACGTTGGTTCGTGCTACAGAGTGCGTTCTAGCATGGTTGCTTGCGCCGCGCACTTCCGATATACAAGCAGCACTGGACCGTTTCTCTACAGGAAAAAAAAAAGACAATAAAATACAAGGCGTATATAAACAAAGTAATAGCAGGTTCTCTTGACTTCAGACAAAGTTTCTATCCCCGCCGCGGTGGTCTAGTGGCTAAGGTACTCGGCTGCTGACCCGCAGGGCGCGGGTTCAAATCCCGGCTGCGGCGGCTGCATTTCCGATGGAGGCGGAAATGTTGTAGGCCCGTGTGCTCAGATTTGGGTCCACGTTAAAGAACCCCAGGTGGTCGAAATTTCCGGAGCCCTCCACTACGGCGTCTCTCATAATCATATGGTGGTTTTGGGACGTTAAACCCCACATATCAATCAATCAGACAAAGTAGTGTGTTGTTCAACATTTCTAGGGGCGAAGCTCCTTACGCCGTGGTTCGTACGTCCCGTGTTTGTAGTAGTATCCACCCCTCGTTTAGTCCTTAGAATGTCCGCTGGATAGCGGTACTTGTATATGATGAATACACGATAAAAAAATGCGATATGGCAGTACTTGAGGTGTTCACTCGACAGACAGACAGGCAGGCAGGCAGGCAGGCAGGCAGGCAGGCAGGCAGGCAGGCAGGCAGGCAGGCAGGCAGGCAGGCAGGCATGATGGACGCATGGACAGACGGAAGCAAGAACGAACGGATGGACGGAAGCACACACGGACTGACGAACACTTCGCCCCTCACATCATCATTCCCTCCGTGGATATGCCGTGATTTTTTCCCGCATCACCGTAGCAAAACAATAATATACAAGAGATGCAAAACGACAACATACATAAAAGAGCTCGAAACCCGACTTGAATAAAAGCTCTGATAGAAAAGGCGGCAGAGTGCAATATTATTCTATAGACGCCTCGATTGTTCCTGTGTTGCTGGGAAATGGAAACACCATGTGCTTACTGCTGTGGACATGCGTCTGCTGCAGTAACATTTGTGGTCATATTATTTAAATAATCTTTCAACAACACATTAAAGATGTTGTATAAGGCAGTCATTTAGCGTGATATGCGAAAGGAGCGTGAGATCCAATAGAAAGCCAGGAGACTCGAAATGCGTAGCTTGTATATATGGGGAGCTCATCGCAAACTTGTAGGTTCGCTGTCTTAAGTAGTTTTTGAACGTATATAATTTTGGATATATAAAAGAAACCTGCCCTAATGAATAGCAAAGAAAATCTGGAAGCAAATCGAATATGGCTGATGAACTACATGTACTTGTTTGATAGCCTATATCATACGGCTTATAACCGACAGTTCTAGAATAGCTTAGGTGAAGACGCATATACGCCCGCTATTTCCGTCACTTAATGAGGGACCGCAAGACGAGAGCTCACGACGCATGCGCAGTGGCGACAAACGCTAACTCGGAGCTTTTCGCACCGTATTTTAAAGCTATACCTGATGTGGTGTTATTTGGACTTGATCCTTTAACGGTGAAAACAAGAGCAGCAAATTTATTAGACAGTTATAGCTTAGCACCGGCGTGATACCAGGGGCTTGGGGAATAGCGTTACCATACCGTAAACGTTCGTTGCGGAATTAAAAAAGCATGTTTCAGGTTTAGTTTAGCGGGATAGCGTCCCAAGCTTTGAGAGTGGCGTCATGTAGCGGAGAAGGAATGCGTTAAAAAGAGTGAAAATAAAGGGAAAAAGAATGATATTATACTCGCCCTTATTCGTGCACATAGCAATATTACAATTTTAGTATCAATAAAAGTAAATAAATATAAACCACACACCAAATAGACAATTTTAATGTTGCAGATTTGTTTACACCATAGAGTTTCTTATGCGCTTGCCTTGAGGGAAAACTGGCTCTGTGAGCTGTCGTACGCATGGGAATGCTGTGATGTGGGGGATTAAAACTTCACTCAGATTTATATATCTTTCATGAACCGCCCGGTTACCTCGAAGACTCACCTGGCTTTAACGCGTTCCTTGCGTCAAAACTCTTCCAAGGAGCATGCATGTATAGTATAAGCTAATTTTGTTTTACAGAAACGAGTTTTATTTAATTCTGAAATTTTATGTGTCGAGGTACGATTTTACAACAAAGTAAGTAACGAACTGCTGCTAAATTTGCCACATGACAAACATCTGCCTCGTTTTGTCGTCTGTTCCTTTTTTGCGCCTTTTGATAATGCCGTGGAGGGGAATGGACTTCTGTTGTAGAATATAATACGCATGAATGAGATCTGCTTATAAAAGTTTTGTTTTAGACAAGCTTCATTTGCGCAGTCGTATACGCTTTTTAGCCGAAGTCTCGCTCAACACCGTGCCAACAAAAGCGTCGCAGACACATATCCCGTCATTCCCATCCCGGCATTTTTTAACAAATTCGCATAAAGGGAACGAGATTTCCCTTGAGGTATTAATGTGAGAAAATGAATGGTTTGCACTGAGGTTTAATAGCTGATTCTGTAAGGATATTCGAAATGGGAAGTGATCTCGAAATATGCGCCAAGTTATCCATAATATACGGTCATCGAAGCTACCTGAAGGCGAGCGAAGCAATTTCACACAGTCGTTTGCTACAAAAGAAGTGTGATGCGTCCACATGAATGGTAAATTTTGTTCCCAAAACCACCACCGTTATTACGCTACGTCATGCTGCAGGCCCATGTGCTCAGATTTGGGTGCACGTTAGAGAAGCCCAGGTGGTCAAAACTTCCAGATCTTCCCACTACGGTGTCTCTCATAATTATATGGTGGCTTCGGGATGTTAAACCTCACATGTAAATCTTATTAATTACACCGTCAACCACAGAAACATGGCAACGCTAAATCTTAATCTTCTGTGAGCACGTCGTACCGTCAACAAGCATGTGGTTTATAAACCTTTCCTCTGCATCACTTCAGTCAGTGAGTACTGTTTTATAATGAAGAGTAATTATTGTAGTTTTGTGGTCTTGCCGTGTTCCCAAGAGTGTGTGAACATTGTCAAAATTTTGTGTTGCGTGTGCTTGCTCATGCTGTGCGATGACGATTAGTTAAACCACTAGATCTCCAGTGGCAGCAACTCCTCCGTTGAATCTATGCTTAAGGAACTATTATCAGGTCAAAATAAGCTGGCATTTGATGTAACAACGCTCAAGAAACAATTGACAGTATAACATGGCAAAACTCGTGACTGATGTTGGAACGAGGCTTGCTGAGCTATAAAAAAAGTTTCATGTGTCGACGAAAAAGAAAGAACAGTAAAATCTCTGAAAACAATATTTTCTGACCTAGAAGATAAGAGTAGGCATTCAAATATGGTTGTCTTCGGTATTCTTGAAGACCCAGATGAAACGGAATCAGTCCTAAAAACTAGAGTTGTCGTAGAAACTTTCGCCGCAAAACTTGACCTTCAATGTGAATGCATCAGTAGAATTCATCGCCTTGAGAGCCAACAAAGACGAAACATCACCAATTTCTAGGGTTTTAATGAAAGGGAGTCTATGTTGAAAAAAAATGCTTACAAATTGAAAGAATGTCAGCTCAGAATGACTATTTGCGAAGTACACTATGACGCAAAGTCTCTTGTATGGAACAGCGGAGGGGCTGCATGAGAAGAAGCAGGGAAAGACAGTTAGTTTAGATATAGACAAACCGTGGGTGGGTAGTGAGTTAATATTTTTGGATGATCGAAAAAGCTCCAGAACGCAAGTTCATGGTAACCAATGTACCCAAATAACGACTGACGCACTCCGCTTGCAGCTAAGGAATTGCATGTTCCAAGGATAAACGCCGTGGCATTGTTAACAAGTTTGAGAATCTTGAATCTGTTTGTTATCTTGAGTTACAATCCCCTTGTAGCTGTGTTACCAAAAACATGGCTGCATGACGATATTGATGACACAGTTGTTTCCCCACCCTCTTCTTAGACCTATATAATCACGAAAGGTCTTCGAGGGGTGGTAGCGTTGCAGTTTAGGTTAAAGAAAACGTAGCTGCTGTTCTCTTACGTTACGCCAGTAGCTTATAAACTGTCTAATTAAAAATTTTTTTGCTGAGATAAACTTATTTTTATTGTTCGCCATGTGTAGAGTCCTTAAGATCGTCTGCGCAATAATTTTTTTTATTTTTTGTCAGCATATTGCATCCTTTACGCTTGGTATTGTGTTGCTTATATATGTGATTTTGTTCTCCCAGGCATTGACGAGAAAACACGTCGATTCTTCACCGAATGTAACTTGCACGTGAACTACCTAGGTAATATTATGCCTTATCACAACTTGGTAATAGAAATTGTGGGGGCTTAACGTCCTAAAACTGACTACCATATGATTATGAGAAACGCCGTAGTGGAGGGCTCTGGAAATTTCGACCACCTGGGGTTCTTTAAAAACGTGCACCCAAATCTGAGCACGCGGGCCTCAAGCATTTTCGCCCCCACCGAAATGGTAGCCGCCGAGACTGCAGGATTCGATCACGCGACCTGTGGTTAAGCAGCAGAGTGCCTCAGCCACATAAACCACCATGGCCTTCTTTTTAATCATATCTTGCAACAAGTTGTGACAACCAGCAATGACCTTGATTTCAGAACATCAGACATCAGAACATCAGCAACTACAATTCTTGATTTCGTATTTGTAAGCCAATCTATCGGGAAATCCTCCTCCTATAATTAACCTGGCATTCCGAACCATCAACTTGTGTATTTCACGTGTTCGTTGAACTGTTGTGTGACGTCGGTAAAAAGACTATATTCTAGAGGCAATGATGAAGGCGTTTAAATTACCTTGAACTATGCTTCGACAATCTTCAAGACCTTGATATTAGTGCACTCAAGTTGGCACCGTTTTAAGGAAATTATTATCCACTGCGGCACCAATCTCATTCCGAGCATTACTAAACGAACACATAATGTTACTCCCTGGATTTCACAAGATTTAAAAGCAGAGTTATACGCCTGGTGGCGTATACTTCATGTGAAGCTATTCAAGAAATTCAGGGTAACTTAAAGGGGCCCTGCTACAGAATTTGAGCATGTATTTTTCATCGATTCTTCTGGTGCGGTGAAATGCACCGATATCGTTGCGAAGGTCGCAACGCCGAAATTGAAGCTGTCATAATTTGAATTCACGGGACAAACTACCTTGATTTAGGACTACGGCAACACACATAGGCTATTTTGTTAAGGGAAGTGACGTCATGTCATGTAACGTGACGGCAGAGACCGTTCACTCTCGGTTGGCTTGACGCGACAAATAGCGTGCGATATTCATATGGTGTTAGCCAAGCCATACGAGTGAATGCTAAAAACAGCAAAAACCCTTTTCATACTTTCTCAGAAAGAAATCATTCGTGTTTATAAATGATATATTTTCTGTACAACAAACACCACACCAAGTCTGCGAACGAGGCTATGCAAAGATGGAAACGCATGCTGCGTTTTTAGCGAGCCAAAAATGCGACATGTGGCGGACGCCGGCGTTGCCGTCGAACGCGTCTTGCATGCAAGTCGAGAAGTGACCGAAGCGTATGTATGTATCTTACACTGTGACCATAAGAGTGTCTGCTACAAGACGCACGTGGTTCGTAGCAACCATGCTAACAACGCCGTCAAAAAGTGTGGTAGTGAGGTATTGTGTAAAGTCTACCTTGAGGTGACATTTCCGGTATCTCTTTATGAGACGCGCACTGTGATTGCAAGTGGTTTTTGACGTCAGCAGGCGAGTGATATGTGAAAGAGAAACGTTTCCCGTCATCGTCTGATCGAGTTTTGAACCTTGAGGACTAGTAACAGCACTTTTCGTGCACCAATTTTGATCATTCTTGTTGCATTCGTCTTAGTAATCATACACGCGTTCTGGTGCTAAATAAAGCTCTCGCAAAAGTGTCGGAGGGCGCCACTTTAAACTAAAAGGTGAGGTATGCTACACGTTGGTACTTCCGAAAGAACACGCTGCCATATTTTATTCGCATCACATGGCAACAGTTTAGGGTATTTATAAGAAAAAACAACGCAATTAGCCACATTGTACACGAGATGAATATAATTAACGAAAAGCGCAATATTGTGCAATATCTGAATAAGTGCTTGCACTGTGTTTTTATAGTATACTGTTTGCACTTCATAACCGTATACGCCATGCAGCTATCCGCCTATTATAGTGTGAATACCAGGTGTCGTTTCAATGCTATTCTTACACGTGAAAACTAAGCCCTTCTAGGTCTAGATGATATACCTAACGTTTCTTTTTTTTTTTCAATGGGTGTGCAGAAGCATTAGCACCTTTTATAGCTCGCATATTTCACGTGCTTTTGTTCTAAACTATACGCTGCTATAGCGATTAGATCTTGACACGTGTTATACCAAAGGTGACGCCAGGCTAGGAATGAATTATCGCCCTATATATCACTAACTGCATCATCTCGCAAAAAACTTGAGCATATGACAGTTAATGAAAATAATAAGTTTATAGGTGATAACCGCATTCTCTCTGCCGACATGGCTATTGCAAATGTTTCTCCCCTACAGCACAATTATTCACAGTTTATAGATATTAAGAACGCATTAAAGCTTGTGTCACATAGCAGCCTTCCTAATAAACTAGAATCAATTAACCTTCCAACGTACATATTGAATTGGGTGAATGTTTATCTGACTAACCACGGATAACTCGCTTCTATTAGGGACCACTCATTCAGCGAGTTACCAGTTTCCTCTGGAGTGCCCCTTATTATTATTGATATTCATTGATGACATTACTAATAAAATCCTGTTCCTGTTCAAATGAAATTATTTGTGGATGATTGTGCAGTGTATAATAAAAATTGCTGAGACGAAGATGAAGTATCATACTCTTATCACTAAAGTATTCTTCTTTTGTGTAATCTGTGACCATGGAATTAAATCCTAGTAAAACAGTCTACATATATCTCAATAGCTAAAAAGAAAACTTACGAAACTATTGTTCGTCTACAAACTAGGTTCATAACTGCTTACAGAAGTTAACAAGTACAAGTACCGGGAAATAACAATAATGAACAACCTCCTCTGTAACACTCACATTGCTAATGTATGCAACTCTTCGTTCACTGAGAAGCTTCGCTTTTTCAGGCATAAGCTAAATAATGAACCTTGTAGTACTAGGTTAACGGCTTATACATCACTATAATTCGACCTAAATCCGAATATGCCATGTTGTCTGCGATCCATACACAAAAAAAATAACATTCATATTCTGGAAATGATTGAGAGTGAAGCTGTCAAGTTCATCTACTCTAATTATCGTAATGGCGACTCTCCCTCTAGTCTAGTGCCACAGCCTCACATTGAAGCACTTCAGTTACGCAGAAAAATGCAGAGTCTGAAATGTCTGTTTTCCCTCAAAAGTAATCTTTTGCTGTAAATCCAAGCCATTAGTCCGCCGGCTACTGAAATGAAGGTCGTGGGTTCGACCTCAGAAGCGGCAGTCACATTTCCACCGAGGCGAAATGATAGAGGCCTGTGTAATGTGCGATGTCATGTTACATATATATAGCCGCTCGTTGAAACTTGTCGCTCGTGAGCTGAGTGCTATAGACCCACGCAAGGCATCGGTTAGGCATAGCTTCTTGATCTCCCTTTTTACCAGCTTCCAATTGGCTGAGGTATATACGGAAGCGAATCTTTACGGCCTTGTGGCTCAAGTTTCCAGCGTACACGTTGGTCGCATAATGAAAGGTCAATGCGAAGAAAGCCTATAGATGTGTTATATATACGGGTAGCCTCTAGACTACGGTTAACGCAACCCGTGTTTACGTGTAACCGTGCTCCACGATATAACGTTACACGTTGTACGAAACCGCGGTTATGCCACTAACCACGCATTCATTTCGGTGGCGCGAAAAAATTTCACACACGCAGGAACGCAAGAGAGGGCACATAAACATGACGTGCGCTATATGTCCTCTCTTGTGTCCGCGTGTGTAAAAAACTTTTTGCGCTGCCGAAATGAATGCTACCGATCACAAGTAACTAGCCCATGTCACCACCTTGATCGCTAACCACGATTTTAAGAAACCGAACTTGGACACATTTGTTAGACGGTCAACCGAGGAAATTTATGGTGGCGTCCACGGAGAATAGGTTAGCTGCCTTATCCGAGGATGCTTTTGCACAGTGTCACATCGGTGAACCATGACTGGCGCTAACCACCGTTCAACGCAGTAAACCGTGGTTGGTCGTATCAGCGGTTAACCAGCCTGTGTAACAAGAGTATCAACCCATGAGTTAAAACCAAGGGTGATAAGCCATGGCGAACGAATGCGAGCATGCTATATACTTGCTTGATTTATAGGTGGGGTTTAACATTCCAAAACTACCATATGGTTACAAGAGACGGCGTAGTGGAGGGCTCCGAAAATTTCGACCATCTGGGGTTCTTTAACGTGCACCCAAATCTGAACACACGGGCCTACAGCATTTTCGCCTCCATCGAAAATGCAGCCACCGCAGCCGGTATTCGATGCCGCGACCTACAGATCAGCAGCCGAGTACGTACCTTAGCCTCTAGGCCACCGCGCTGGGGCAGCATAGCATATATTCATATATATATATATATATATATATATATATATATATATATATATATATATATATATATATATATATATATATGTGTGTGTGTGTGTGTGTGTGTGTGTGTGTGTGTGTGTGTGTGTGTGTGTGTGTGTATATATTGCTAGCGTCTTGAAAGAGCCAGAAGTGCAACCAAGAAAAATTTTAAAAAATCATCCCTATACCGGAGCGTCTTTGTGTTGCTAAGGGCTTGAAGGAGACCTTGAAGGTTTCTGTCCAGTTCAGCTAAAAACAAATGGCTTCGAATAGGGCAATGCACGAGCCACGGCATAACCATTCTCGCTCTATAGATGGCTAATCTCCCCAGTGAATAAAGGTAGACAAAAAGTAAAATAGGACCAACTCCAAAAATTCACCACATGTGTACAAGTCTCATTCATAAAAGCCACACTTCCGAACCTATATATATTTATGATTCTGCATGCTGGAAAGCAAATGCGTAATATCCTTCACATCTATACAGTACTCACAAATTGAAACAAAATGCTCGGAGCGCGGCCGCCAGTACATGCAACGCCGCTCGTGGTCGACCACGGAACCAAGGTGTTGCATTGTGGTATAGAGAGAAGGGGTGATCATCTACGCAGCAGTACTGCTCTTTCTGGTCGCCAACAAGCCGGCTTGCAGCTCACCACACTCCCAGCGTGGCGCTGCATACGGCTAGCGCACTTTCGCCAATCGAAACGTTTCGCCAGTGCGCACACCCTATATTACGGCGCGAGCAGTGGAAGCATCTCGTTACATGCGCTTTGGTGATGCGGCACGCATGTTGTCCAAATAAGACAGGCGATTTAGCTGACAGTCTTACAGCATGCGTCAGAGCACTGCATTTTGCCTACATTCAAGTTCAGGGCCCACTATCGTCGCGGTTATCAATCGCATGCAGCGGCAAATTGCGGTGAAGTAAAATAATATTTGTAATATGCCTGCTTCTTTCACCCACGTTCCAAGCAACAGCATGGTGTGCTTAGATTTAGGTGCACGTTAAAGAACTCCAGGTGCCGATGCCCTCCACTGCGTCTCTCACGATCACATGGTGATTTTGGGACGTTAAAGCCTAGATATCAACATATCAATCCAAGCAACGGAATCAAAACTTGGGCAAGTTTGTTGTGCATGGAAACCAGGCCTCGGAAACACAGCGCTATATATAGTTAGGTTTCAAGGAACATGCACGCTCGTACACGGTTGCCGGGCATCCTATATATGATCTGGTGGAACGGAGTGAGGTTGATGTGAATGTTCGCATTCATTGGCTTTCACAAGTTTTTACAAATAAAAAATGAATACCCCTGTAAAGACTATTTTGTTTATATGTCTATTCTTATTCCTTATTTTGTGTATTTTAAAGCAGGCGAAGCACGGAAAGTGATTGACTTGCGTTCGTTGCGCTTGCCTCGCCACTCCTCCTCGCCCCTCGCTCAGTGATATTAGAAGTTGGATCACGCTCAGTTATCTCGCTCGGTTGGCGTGTCATCTACGGGAAAGATAAAGACAGCAAGTTGTGGCGGGCAGAGAATGGAAGCCGCAGTGAGCTGCGCCGAACAAGTGAACCACACTTTTGTCGAAGATGGCTTAACCGGCCAACAGACGTTTTCCGCGGCGCTGCGGTGTGCTAACCCGGAGATTTCTAGTTCCGCGAAGTTTTCTCAGCGTATCCTAAAGGAAACGGGTGAGCAAAAGAACTTAGACCCATTATTTGACCAGGTATCGATTTCGCATGAGTAAGTACAAGAGTAAATCAAGTTCTCTGCAAGCCTTGCCAGGCACGCTGCAGAAGCGCAGTGTCACTTGACTAATTGCTGAAGATGGCAGTGAAACTTCTGTCGGGAAATTTCGGGAAATGAAAGGCTTGAATTCGTGTTGGCTCAACTACATAGTTTTAGGTTCTTTCAATTTTGGCATGTAGATCAAAGTGATGTCAAGTAATTATAGGCTGGATTCCTGCTCGTGAAATTCTTGCTGCCACGGTTTGAAAAATCGTGAGTCTTTACTTCTAAGAGTGTCGCTCAAATACACGTGATGTACTAAACGATTCTAAAAATTAATACAAATAATTTCGACAGAGCCAATGTTTTGACAAGGAAACTTTTCTTCGTCAGGGCAACAGGACAAGTCAACCTGCCGAAACATTTGTTTCCAGCGGCGTTTTTTCTCGAAAAACTTCTGATCGCTTCAAGCCTCTCCGTGCCTCTGAACTTCAGTCTCGTTTGGTACTGTTCTGTAAGAAAATTATGCGAGCCGTCGTAACAAACATGTTGGAGTCCAATATGACGTGTTCTACTCGCGATTGTTGATACTTTTCCCATTAGTTCGAAATGCTGGATTCAACGTTTGCTCATTATGTCCGTACGTCTGTTGTAAGTTAAAGCTGATTTCATAGATTGACACTTTCCCACTACGTGTATATCTGTTTTTTATACAAAACGTGCCATAAAAAAGTACACTTTATTTGTGGCCATCGAGTTGTGTCTCACTGAGAAATCAGTCAGCTTAACTTTCGCCTCATCAGAAAACACGAACAAAATTAAAAGAAAAAATTAACTAAATTTTACGAATGGCCGCATCGCCCAAGCAGCCAGCGGACCTGAAAGAAGGCAAGATCGAGCGCATTCCGCTTCTATATGCGAAGAGACAAAGGAGGGATTCCACGGCAACATTCCTCCTCTCGATTTTCTGTCCTTTCCCTCTATTTGTGTGCCTCACCAGTGACGTCATGAAAACAATTCTGTTCTTGATTTACTTGAAATTATTTCTAACAGGACGCCCGGCAACCGCCAGTGGTAAAAGCAGCGCTGCAGCTGCCTATAAAGCGAAGAATACTTGAGAAATATATAGGGAGTTTCCGCTTCTCGGCATAACTGTGGTTATAGCGCATTTGTTACTTTGTGTTTCTTCGTGCGCTAAAACCACAGTTATACCACGTTCCAAGCGCCCCATGTGTATCGTGTTGCAAGCAGCAGACCATATGTATAGCGTCAACAAACGCATGCATAAGCCACAATCTCTTCCTTTGTCTTACTTGCACAGCGTTCTTGCCACGTCGTCAAATGTAGTATACATAATGAGAGCGTCCACTGCTTGTGCCACAATGCATCGAAATTTCGGTTGGCGTATACGTATGTTAAAGCGCGCAAGGTTTGCGGAGCGCCACGCTGGCAATGTGGTGAACTGCAGGCCGGCTCGTTGGCGACCGGAAGGAGCAATTCTGCTGCGTATAGATCGTCCCTTTAGCACTTTCGCTCCACGATCACCCACGAGTGGCGCTGTACGTACCGGCAGCCCCACACTGCGAGTTTCCTGTTTTAATCCATGAGTACACTGCAGTACTCGTAGCGTTGCGCTTAATGCCTTCTGAACCACGTGGTGTACTGCCAAAAACCACTTCGTGCCCTACGAACAATAACTGAGCAGGTATTCCGTATACATTCAGGGTTTTTTCACACCGTCTCAAGCGAATCGCGAACGTGCAAGGGTTAAAGTTTTTTTTTCTTTGTCAGATAATATGAGATGCTTGTGCAGACTGACTAGCGCGTGTGCCCAAGAAGAGTGAGTGCGATAAAGATAAAACTATACTTTCGTTGAAAGTGCAAAAGGTATACGTTCCAGTCTGCCTCTGCAGCGGATATATTTTGGTCAATGTGTATGATGCTTTAGTGATATGATCCGCGAGCATCGATCGTTACAACGTGTCCGAGATGATTGATTTGTGGGGTTTAACGTCCCAAGACCACCATATGATTATGAGAGACGCCGTAGTGGAGGGCTCCGGAAATTTCGACCACTTGGGGAACGTGTCCGAGATGAGAGGGGGGTTTTTTATATGCGCACTGTAGATATTTCATAGTTATCACCACGTGTTGACCGGTTTACGATCAGTGTTCAGTAGGGAACAGAACTTGAAATCAGTTATTCCGCGACATCATTGAGGAGTAATTAATTAATAGCTTAGGTTACGCATGGGCCTAAAGACCATCAGTTGCTGCTTTTAGGTAAAGAGCTTCTCGCATATAGAAATATTTCTTGCGTCGGCATAGAAACTTTATGCAGGCGGAGCACGTAACGTGTGACGGGTTTTCAGATACATATGTGGTTGCTTGTTCCCAAATAAAATACTTTTGTAAGTTGGCGCTCGTTTGTGTCAAGCCAATTGTCCCCGTCTTATGCGCTTTCACCCTGTGTCATGCTAAACATACCTTAGTACATCTGACTTTACGAGTGCAAAGGAGGGAATTGAACTGATCTTGGGATGAAATTTAAAGGGGGAGCAGAAAAGAGAGGAATTTGGATAATTTCGTGTGCGCTTGGGGCGCACATGTTTATAGGCAGTCGCACAAATCTGTTAAATTGAATACATCCTATGCATACGCTCGCTATGACACATAAAGATGCCCACTCTGGGTGCTTCTGGTCTAACTGAACTCAAGGCCATTTTATGTCACCAAAATTCTATAGGACTATATGGACATGTATCTGGAAGGCGCAGAAAGCAGCGAATGTGTTACGCATACCTAAAGTAAATCAGGTTAGGTTTCGCAGAAAAAAAAAAGGTGCGAACGTAGTCATTTGCCATCGCTGATAGTTCCGAAATACAACCAGCAATGCCCGTTATTCACAATTTACCGGTGTCGCATCATGACTTAGAACGATCGCTACAAATTGAAGGGCGCACACTCGGACGAGCAAAAGTATATAGCTTGCAGAAAGCTACGGATGCGAGCATAGCATGCGAGCACTGCCACAGAATGAAATCGATTGGGCAGCCGATTGTTCTTTTTTTTTTTCAGTTTACCGTTTCATGACCAAAGGAAAAAAAAAGAGCCACTTGGTTTTTTTTTATTCAACCTCTGCGAGCGTTATCACCCTTCCCATGTGAAGGTCGCGTGAGAATTCACCGAGATTCCCAACGAGCCGGCGGCGATTTGCTTCGGCAGGCACACGAACGAGGTGCGTGGGTTTGCCTCTGTTTTGTTCCTCGAGGTGGCCTCGTCAACAAGGTGCGAGACACGCCAGTTTGCGAAGAGCAGCCAAGCGAGGCTCTCCGCGGGATGAGAATCGGCGGCGCAGTATGCGAGCACGCAGTCGTCGTAGCTCTGTGGGCAACTTTGTACACGTTGTGCCGGGATTACGTATACGTGCACGTGATGCACGTTCGCAGTAAGTGCGAGGCCCTCCGTGAATGCGCCCGCACGTAATGTTTATGCTTATAGCCGCGGCCTTTGTCCAGTCTGCGTTCGTGTAGGGGACAGCTCAGGCACCGATACATTTTATATATGGTCATATGGATGGGCGTCGGTGGTCTGTTGCGTGACTCGAGTGTCACCACCGCCGCTGTGGGCGCATTTACAAATGAGCCGCATCCGTTTGTTTGCCGACGCCGTCCGCAACCGGACGTCGGCACTGACCACGCGGTTGTTTTACGATAGGATGTGTACCGGGGGTCGCACGTGCCGCCTGCAGCGGGGTTAATCTCGTTGGCTCGAGCACCTTGCTATACGGAACTGCACCAGTTTGCCGAACACCTAGTCACACCTCGACGACAAAATGCACGACGGTAGTTCACTCAACTATCGTTCATGCATTTCGTCGTCGACGTGTGAAGAGAAAGATGTGAAATGGGTGTGCTTAATAATTTCTTTTCACGTAAGATTATACCTGCGTATACAGGGTGTTTCAGGAAATGTGTCCACTATTATTGAAACATTACAGAAACGAGGTACCTGCTTGCTGTACCTGCGGTGTTCACGTCCTTCACATTTTTTACGTGAGTAATTATATAAATTAGCACACTTAATTTTTCCCAAGTGAAAATAAGTGGTCGAGTCTTCCTGCGACCAGCACTTCCTGCGAATGCAATGCAGGAAGTGCTGCATTGCATTCGACTAATGCGTGCAGCTCGGCCCTCTATCTGAACGCGTGCGTGTGAGGACAGTTTTGCACGAGCGGGGATGGTTTTGTACCATGGATGACAACGTATGAACCGTGATGACATATTAGCGCTAGAACATAAGGCGTCGTGGATGAACCCTCGTTGGCGCACTTCACGTCTCTGCTCGGTACCGCGAAATATGACGTCTCCACTCAGCGATTTTTGCCGCGGTTTTTGGGTTCGCGTGTTCCATCGATGCCAGAGGGTTGAGAACAACCTAGCAATGAGGGCATCTTAATTTCTCACCACAATATATATATATATATATATATATATATATATATATATATATATATATATATATATATAAAGAGAGAGAGAGAGATAGTCGCAGAAAGACTCCCAGGCACTGCGAGTCTTCTTGCGACTCGCAGTGCCTATATATAGCACTTCCTGCGAATAGCCTATATATAGCCACTAATATTTCTGAAAGGCGGCCACTGGTCATCACCGCTGAGCGATGAAATGTGGCTAATTTAGCCGGTGAAACCTAAACCGACGCACTAGTCGGCGTATCCGGCGTATCTATACCATTCACTTCGAAAACGTTCTCAATGACGACACTGTTTCTCTCGTATAGGAGGAGGAAAATCGAGCGCCGATAAGCGGCCGTGCAGGAAAGCGCTGCCACGAGAGAATGATGGTTGATAATGGTGAGGGAAACAGTGTCGTCATTTAGGACGCTTTCGAAGCGAATGGTAGGTGCGCTGTCTGGTGCGTCGGTTTCAGTTTCGCCTGGTAAATTAGCCACATTTGATAGCTCCACGGTGATGACCAGTGGCCGCCTTTCAGAAATTTCAATATGGCTATGAACTCGACCGCTTATTTCCACTAGTTAAAAACGTAGTTGTCCTAATTTATATAACTACAGCAGTAATTAATGTTTGTACGTACGTGAAGATGTCTTCTACCCCAGGGAAGGGATCGGCACAGCTATTAAGGTGATACCTCATTACTGTAGCTTTTCAATAATAGTGGACACATTTCTTGAAATACGCTATATATATATATATATATATATGACGCGTTTCAATGGGCCAAATCTACAGCTGTGGCCACGTCTGTGTAGAGCGCGCGAGGAGGCGGTTTTCGCTCTGCGGAGTAAAACCTCGAAGCAGCAGAGCCCGAAACTGCTGGTCAGATTGACAGCTGCCGCACATGCTACTGATACAACACTTCAGAGCCCGAAACTGCCTCGACGTTTTGCCCCACAAAGCGAAAAACCAGCTCCTCGCGTGCTCTACACAGACGTGGCCACGGCTGTACTCGGAAAGAGAGTAGACGCAGCTTAGCGGTTGTTTTAATTTTATTTTCCAATGGTTTTGACGGGTGGACTGGTCTTCATGAGGACTTACCAACAAATATCAATCTTTTGCAAATAAGGTCAAGTAAAGTTATGTTTAGTGTTTTTTTTTTTTTTGTTCTGTCCTACAAAAAAAATCACCGTCATATCCACAAAGTGAATTATGTTAGAGGAAGGCTTCTCGGAGGTGCATGCGGGGCGTTTCTTGGTGGGATCATTTCTGTAGAAAGGCCTGTTAACGAGTCGGCGCATGACGTGTACGTCAAAGGCAGCGTTCTCGGGCACGTTCCGCGGCCGGCACTGCCCAGTGTTGGCCACGTCAGTCGGAACGTTAACCACTTGCCCCTTTATGCCATACTGGCCACTGCCGTGAGTTTAATGCCTAACGCTCAAAACAACAGACGTAGAGCTGCAGGCGTTCTTTAACGGGTTGAAAGAATACAGGTGAGGGGGCTTGGGAGGATATCGCCACCCGTGCGTAACGCTCATTGTAGGAACTTGCCACGTGCTGCCATTCCTATGAAGCAACGAGAACGAAGTGGACATAGTCGCGAGGAGGCGAGCGTGCGGGCCATCGAAAACCGACGGATGGATGGATGGATGGACAGACGGACGGATGGATGGACGGACGGATGGACAGACGGACGGATGGATGGACGGATGGATGCATAGACGGACGGACGGACGGACGGACGGACGGACGGACGGACGGATGGATGGATGGATGGATGGATGGATGGATGGATGGATGGATGGATGGATGGATGGATGGATGGACGGACGGATGGATGGATGGATGGATGCATGGATGGATGGATGGATGGATGGATGGATGGATGGATGGATGGATCGATGGATTGGGTGGCGCGCCATCTAGTGAGCATTGTTGGAATTACCAGGGAGGTCACCGGAGCGGCGACCGGAGAAGTGTACGCTGGCAGCACTGGTGTACACGCTGGCGACTGTCGGACAAGGTGCGAGCATAAGAAGCTTGCCAAGCAAGCTCCCCAAAAAAATCTGTGTACGAAACATATTGACTTGTTCAGAGCCCCCCCCCCCGCCCCCCGCCGTGGTGGTCTAGTGGCAAAGGTACTCGGCTGCTGACCCGCAGGGCGTGGGTTCGAATACCGGCTGCAGCGGCTGCATTTCCGATGGAGGCGGAAATGTTGTAGGCCCATGTGCTCAGATTTGGGTGCACGTTAAAGAACCCCAGGAGGTCTAAATTTCCGGAGCCCTCCACTACGGCGTCTCTCATAATCATATAGTGGTTTTGGGACGTTAAACCCCACATATCAATGAATTGTTCAGAGCCCCACAACAGAAACGACTCAAAGACAATAATTCGGGGTGATATAACAACTTCGCAAGTGCGAATATGACCCGTGATTATATTCGCACTTGTCGATATACTGTATCGCACACACCTGTGACATCAATAAACCTCATTAATGCAAACGTTACGCATACTTGATTCACTGATGGCTTTCAACATTTGACACGGAGCACGCTATAGATACAGTTTCCACCTCGCCCTGCGCGTGGTCGCATCTGAGTGTAAAGGCACTCATTGCTGCGCCATCGTCGCCTGAAAATAAAATGTGAAGTAGTGCATGATGTGGCAGCGTATTACAAAAAAGCAAACAACAACAACAAGACGAGGAGAGAAATTAAAGAGGGGAAACGCAAGAGGGGAGATGGAGAGAGAGCAGAGAGTATATACGTTATACAGTGAACACAGTTAACCGTGCAGGAGTGCACCTTTGTGTGGATCACTGGCTCCTGGAATTGCACAAGCGAAACCGAGGGCTGAGGGAGGGATCTGGTAGAAATAAAAAAGAGGAAGGTGCGCAAAGAGAAAGTGAATCCGTTAATGATCTTGGCCAAAGCACGTTGTTCGCCCGTGCCGTTCGATCGGTACCAGTGATTGATCTTCCCGGCGGCTGCGCTAATTGCCTCGGGAGAGGCTCTCATCGGTCATGGAAGGCTTTCGCACTTCCGTGCCATTGGACGGTGCCTGAATGGTGTGAGAGAGAGAGATAGGCTTTGAACCGAACTCGAAATATGATACACGGGCTTTGTGTGCTTGGACAGCGCACCCATTGTTTTTGCAACATCCTATGGCGGTTGTTGTACGTGCATATAGGATCGAATGGACGCTGCCCGAGGCGTATAATTGAACTCCGGCATCGAGGACTGCCGGTTAAGAGCTTTTGAAGCTTTCTTTTTTTTCTTCGCGCTTTCCTGACAAAGAATTGCCCGTCAATAATGTGGTCTGCCTGTTGTGGAGCGAAAACGCGCAGTTCCGACTCGAGTGTTTTGAATCATGATAAACTTGTTTGACGACAGTAATTTATCCGTCGCTGTCCAAGCCTCCAAGAGACGGAAGTACATATCAGCGCTGTTATTTCCGTATGCTTGTAAAAAAAAAAAACTTTAAGGCCTGCGCGTAACACGCCACACAGTCACAGCGAAAGCTGAAACAGTGGTCTTTGGGAGCCTTTTTGCATTTAAAAAGGCTCTGAAAGGCCACTGAAAGTCACAAGATGTCACGCTTAGGCGTAGGCGGTGCCGTCAACCCCCCCCCCCCCCCCCCCCCGCGCATTCTCGCGTCTAGTGTCGCATGCTATAGCGTCTCGTGCCAGTCCAGGAAGACACCCGCAAAACGATCACTCTAGGAGCCATTAAAGGATTAGACACCACCGGGCATTCAGCAAGCCGAGCACGCGCACTGGTGGTGTGAACCTCTCCCCCGTACTCCTCTTCCTCGAACGCGGGTGGTGTGCATAGACGATTTTCCACAGCTGGTTTGCTCATTCAAATCTATATAGCGCCACAACGCGATGGACGTCTCCTAACGTCTTTTGACCGTGGCCTTCTGCACTACTGCTCCACAACTGCTTCGCGTTGTCTGTACGGCGTTGCCGACGCGTATGTGCGCACGTGAGTAAAAGCGAAGCAGATGCTATGGGGACGCCGAGAAAACTATACGCAACGCGGATGTTCAGCCATGCAGCAGAAAGCCACGGCAGAAAGACGGCGTAGGGATGGTCAACTTGGCGGCACCTATATGGGTACAGTTTCCTTCCGCCTCGATCTTATCATGTCGTTGATCTGCACTC